>NW_006238934.1:2830899-2851182 GCF_000226075.1 Solanum tuberosum | reverse complement strand
TGGGAATACATAAACAAAAATATTTAAGTTAAATAAAATAAAAGTTTTATTTTAAAAAATGAATAACTAAAGCTCACAAAGAAATATTTAAAAAGTTTAAATAAAGTGAAGGGTAATTTTGTAAACAAACAACTTGTTCTTAAAATTTATCAATATATATTATTTTGAATATAACAAACCAAACACTCAATAAGAAATAATCTCAGGACAACTTATCCCATCATAACTAATCCCAACATAACTTATCCCAACATAACTTATCCCATCATAACTCATATTCAGACTGCTACTAAATAGCAGACATCATATGAGAAATAAAAAAAAGAAGTGATATACATCTGCTCTAAGTACTTTGTTCATTCGTTTATTTTTACTTGTTCATAAAGTATAAATAAATATAATTAATTTCAATATTTCATGCATTAAAATATCATATAGTAAAATTAAATTAATAATTAGCGCAATCTTTTTATAAGTCGTTAAAGCATTAGTGTTCCATGCATTATATTACAACATATCAAATAAAAATTAGCTCAATCTTTTTGTAAGTTATTAAATTATTAAATTTGATTTTTTTCCGATAATATGAGCGAATATCTTGTGAAGGAGATTAAACAAGTAAAACACGATCGAAGATTTTTTTTAATTATCTAAATCATATTTCTTCAAGACAAATTGAATAGTCATAATTGTCTCATAGTAGATATTTATTTCAAAAATGCGTTTGAAGTAAATAATACTAGTAGAATTAGTAAGAGTCAGAAATAGATAGACTCTTTTTTTTTGTAAAATAGAAGTAATTATGATAAATTTTAAAATTTCAAAAGAACGCAACAGTTATATTTTTATCGATTTTTTTTTTTTGCAGTTTTCAAGTTTTTTCTTTTTACCAAAAAAGAAGAAAATAATATCTCAAAAACTAAACAAATTAACAAATTTTGGCAAAATCATTTCCCCAAAAATACTTGCAATATCTATGGCCAAATATATCCTAAAATAGATATTCATTTTCATTTGTTAAATCAAAAGATAATTTACACTAAATTTTAATTTATTATTTATTAATTAGTGTACTTTTTCAATATATTTTTCAATATGTTGAGTTTATTATATTTAAAAAATAATATACCATAATATCATATCCTCATTTTAGTCAATTTTTCCGATATTATATTACTCTTGTTACCTTCTCCTCTAATTTAAGTTATAACGTTTAATTTATATAATTTTTTATAAAATAAAAGAACTTAAAATAAAATCACTATATTTGTGGCACTTTAACATCATCAAAATTTATAGTTTTAAATATATTAATACATAAATAGTACGATAAAATAATTTAAAATATTAATTAGTGAAGTATTATTTCCATATCAATTTACATGGTATTTTTAAACTTCAAGGTTCAAACAATTTTTTTAACTATAATTTTTTTAATATATATTTTAAGTTAATAATTATTTAATTTATAATACTTTTTATAATTCTTAAAGTTGTAAAATTTATTTTAAATATTTACACACGAAATTCATGTAAAAGGTAAATTGATTGCCTTTTAAAATTCAAGTCGTGCCACTAAGCAAAGAACTCCGAAGCAGAAAACGAGACCGGTAAAAATGTCGAGCATTTGCAGAACCAAACCGGTCGAGGGCCTTAGACTCCTGAACCGGGTTCTAACTACATCGACGCCGTATATCCACTGGTCAGACCGTTCCATCGCCACCGTAGCTTTCGAAGAAGTTCGATCTTCGCCGGAAAAACCTTACGATTTCACAGCTTTTATATTCCACGGCCTCTTAGGTTCCAGTCGAAATTGGCGATCCTTCTCTCGTTCTCTTGCTTCCTCCCTTTCTGCAGGTACTTTAGTCAAATCAATTTCTAGCTAGTTAAATTAGTTGCGATCAGTTATTATGAATCTTCTAAATTTGTTTGTATTTCGATTAGTTTCATTCCGGTACTAGTGAATAATTTGGGCTAGTTAATCTAATTGATACTCCTTCGCCAGAAAATTACACTGTGCAAATAAGTAAATTTCATGTGTGTATATATACTATATGTTGAATTGGATTAATCTTTTGTAGGTTTAATTTGGGAGAATTGGTTTTGTAGGCAACTTGATATTTGAGCTGAAAAGGTCATTTTCTTCTATTCAATTTGTACTGACCAAGAGATCTCATTTCGTGTTTAATTCTTTATATTTTGGCTCCCTTAGTGAAAACAATTCTGGCTTATCACTGTCTGTAAGGTTAAAATTTTGCAGCTTATATGTTTTTCTATGTGTGTGTTTTTTAGATGGTGTAAATTGGAGGATGATTCTTGTGGATTTGCGGAATCATGGGAATTCAGCTAAAATTGAAGGCTTTGTGCCACCACATGATATGGAAAATGCTGCAAAAGATGTAGCTAATTTGGTGAATTCAAAGGGTTGGGATTGGCCTGATGTTGTTATAGGACATTCCATGGGTGGTAAAGTCGCCTTGCAGTATGTTGAGAGCTGCTCTCGAGGTGTTTATGGCCAATCGGCTCGATTGCCCAAGCAGGTGCTTGCTCTTTCTTGCAATTGATTGAAATTTTTATTTCTAATCCTGCTTTTGAACCTCATTCGACATTCATGGATAGCTGATCGGATTAGCAGTCGCGGGTTCGTGTGTTACAAATTTATTTGGCGAAATGGTAGTGCAATTTCGCACATTTTTTTCTGTCCTAGTATCTGGTTTAGCTTCTTTTTTTATGTGCTATTGCTGTTAACATTTTCTTGGCAATATGCAAGGTATCCCATTGCCTGTTTAAGCAATGCCCTCCTTCATTTAGTTCATTACAGGCTGTTTAAATGAAGTTTTAGCTTATCCTTAATAATACCATGCAAGGAAAGAAACTTGTTCTTGGAGATATTTGAAAGAAAAAAAAAGTAAAAATAGAAGACATATACTTTAGCTCTCTCCTCCTCTCTCTATGTGTGTTGTTCCATCTTTGTTTTGCTTCTTTGATCTAGAACGTGTTCATAGAAAACTATTCTAACCCTGAAAAAGCTACAACCGGATGGTTGCCACTTGCCTGTGTATATATAACTTTTTCATAGAGGGGAAAAAGGAGAACTTGCGGAAGTTTCTTTATGTAGATCTTCTTTGTAGAAATACCTTATGGTTCATCATTACTATGTTTTATTGGTTTATGTTGTTGCCTTTAAATCTCTTGTTGTCAGTCCCTTGCACAAAAATTAAGTGCTTAACTTTTGATGTAAGCTAGATCTACAGTGTGAAATGATGCTTAAAAATTAGTCTTTTACTTGGAAATCCTTGTAATTTTGGAGTATCTACGAACTTGTGAAATCAACGTCAACATGGCAAACGCTGCATACAATGTCTGACCTTAGCTTGGCAGCCAAAACACACTTCCAAACTTGGTTAGGCCGCCACTTTCTATAAATTTATCTGGTAAATCAGGAAATCGCGTGGGTACTTCCGTGGAATATACAGGTTCCAGAAAAAAATCTTGAGTAATTGTCTGCTTTTAACTGCCTCTGATTGTTTCACTTGCATCATGTCTTTGCTGAACTCTTATGCTAATCTATAGTTCACACACCTGATGCAGAACAGCTCTGGGTATTGGATTCTGTCCCTGGAAAGGTGAACCCTGATGATAGCAATAGAGAAGTAGAGAAAGTTATGCAGACGCTGCAGAGCCTACCTTCATCAATCCCATCTCGAAAGTGGAGTCTCTATTCCTTCCTATCACCATTCTTTAATATGATATATGCATATTTTGGTTGCGTCTAAGTTATGCTCAAGATGCATGTGTCATTTTGGTGTCCAGATTCATACAACATTATCTAACTAGCTTCTTTTCAACAATTTTTGGATGATCCAGCAAATAGTCTAGCTAATTATTAATGGCTGGTCTGTAACATTCAATTGGACCTAGCTAGTAATCAGCAGGACTTGGAATAAGTGTAAAATCACATATTATGTGGTTGTTGCAGTAGTCTTAACACTAACAAACATTTATGCTTTCTATACTATGTCGTAAATAATAACTCTATGAGATTGCCACATGTCATGGTTAATGCTTAATTAATTTCTAGGAAGTTGAAAATGCCAAATGCTACTTAGCAGTTAGCACACTCTACTTGCACCTTTTTTTGACGCGTTTAGTCTAGCCTACCTGAATATTCTCATATGAGTTTTCTCAAACATGTTTTCTCATTATCTCTTACATGAATCTTGCATTTCAGATGGCTGGTAGATCACTTGTTGAAACTCGGGTTTTCTAAGGCATTATCAGAATGGCTGGGCAGCAATCTTGAGAAATCAGGGGATAGCATGACATGGAACTTTAATATTGAAGCTGCTGCAGAAATGTTTGATTCTTACAGGTAAAATCAGATCCATTCTTCTTCAAGAAATTCTAATGATTGTTTTCTTGAAGGTTGTTTACTTAAAAAAAAAAAATGGAACTTTTCAGGGAGAAAGATTATTGGCCTTTGCTGGAGCACCCGCCTAAAGGGACAGAGATAGCGATTGTGCGTGCTGAGAAAAGTGATAGGTGGGATCCAGAGACTGTCCAGAAACTCGAAAGCATTGCCTCCAACGGAACTGGTGGATCCGAAGGCAAGATGTCGTATCATCTCCTTCCCAAATCCGGACATTGGGTTCATGTCGAAAATCCAAAGGGGCTTCTTGAAATTATAACTCCCAAATTAGCTTCTATTGTTTAGCAAGTTTCTTTTCTGGTTTCAAAGGGTCCTAATTTAAACATTCTCATGAAAGCATTTTGTGCTTGCATATCTTGATATCTCTAATGTTGTTTCCTGTTTTCAATAATTGAAAAGTGGTGAATTCTATTGTTGCAAGAATTTGGTTTTCAATATATTTACTGATCATAAACTTTACTCTACTCGAAAATCCCATGGCTGCATGAGTTTTGCTTGTTCGATGTATCATGTATGAAACGAGCATAAGTAGAGTTAGATACAATATATGATTTAGCACAGTGGCGGAGTATGGGGGTTCAACATATGAAGGAGTAAGCACACGAAGAAGTCGGAGAAATTCAATATCTACTATATATATATATAAAATAATAATTTTAACCATATATAAACAATGTAATTTTTCATTGAAAAGGGTTCGAATGAATCCCTTCCTAGCTCCTCCCTTGATTTATAATTCCTACTATCAACTTAGAAATGAGAATTAATTCGTATAGTTATCTTAACTTATTTGGGATTGAGGTATAGTTATTGTTGCGGTCACTATCACTCATAACCCTTGAATTTATTTTATAAGAGAATAAGAGTGTGATCTAGTCGTCAATGAAGTAGGTTGAACACCATGATGTCTTACGTTCAAATTCCAGTAAATACTAAAGATTAGATGATTTTGACCTTTAGTTAGGCTGATATCCATAACAAGCATAAATTTAACTATGAAGTTAGCAACTACAATAATCTTAATCAAGGTATTATTTACCATAGTTTTTCTTCCCTTTCCATATCTCGATCTATGTCTTCTTTGATTTATCATTCAATAGTTATAACTTTCACAAAATACAGATTTTATCTTACTCAATATTAGATATCAAACCTTCAAGAGGGTCATTTGTAGCTGGATAAAAAATAAAATTTTCATGTATTTATTTCTGTATAACTTATAATGTTTGATAGGTAAATAGAAAATAAATTTTTCTTGTATTAAATTTATACGTGTTTGATTGACAATTTAGAAACCCCCTAACTAATACATGTATGATGTAACCATTACAAGGAAATAACTAATTCATACATAACTAATATCTGCATAACTAATAAATGATCGAGAAGATGAAAAAGAAGTAGAAGAAGCAATGAGGAGCAAATATTGTTTTTGTTTGATGTTTGTGACTACAAATTAAACAGTTGGAAAAATCACAGAAATCACACCTTTTAGTTTACTTATTACCATTATCCTCTATAAGTTTTACAAATCTCCAAAATCCCTCATGTTCGCGCATCAGATTAGTGTATCAGCGTTTATATTATTGTATCTTGCGCATCAGATTAATGTATCATCGCTTATATTATTGTATCTCGCGCATGTATCAACGCTTATATTATTGTATCTATTGTATCCGTGTGAGGGATTTCTGTAATTATAAACCTTTAAGGGATAGATTGTAATTTTGCCTTAAAAGTATGTGATTTCTGTAATTTGCCCTATAATGTTTGATAGGTAAATAGAAAATAAATTTTTCTTGTATTAAATTTATACGTGTTTGATTGACAATTTAGAAACCCCCTAACTAATACATGTATGATGTAACCATTACAAGGAAATAACTAATTCATACATAACTAATATCTGCATAACTAATAAATGATCGAGAAGATGAAAAAGAAGTAGAAGAAGCAATGAGGAGCAAATATTGTTTTTGTTTGATGTTTGTGACTACAAATTAAACAGTTGGAAAAATCACAGAAATCACACCTTTTAGTTTACTTATTACCATTATCCTCTATAAGTTTTACAAATCTCCAAAATCCCTCATGTTCGCGCATCAGATTAGTGTATCAGCGTTTATATTATTGTATCTTGCGCATCAGATTAATGTATCATCGCTTATATTATTGTATCTCGCGCATCAGATTAATGTATCAGCGCTTATATTATTGTATCCGTTTGAAAATTTTCTGTAATTATAAACTTTTAAGGGATAAATTATAATTTTGCCTTAAAAATATGTGATTTCTGTAATTTTCCCTAAACATTTTGTAATAGGCTATAAGATGCAAAGAAAGAAAAAAAAATGATAGGGCCCCCATCCTGTACATTCACAGTCCAAAATAAAGAAGAGGCCCATTTATGAAATTGTTATACTTTCTGGAAACCCTAACTATATAAACAAAGGTATGCACAATTAAGTCTCTTCATCAGCTACTCGCACCACCATTGCAGCTAGGGTTCTTCAAGCTTCAGTAGCAGCAGCAGCAGCTCATCTGCAAATCAACCTTAGCCATGGTATTCTCTTTTTCAATAAGGCGATATTGATTTAAATTTTAATTTTAAATCATCTGTAATTAACCGAATTGAACTCGTATTATGTTAGAAATTAATATGAAAAATTTGAAGTTTAATCCACTGAAATTAGGTTTATTTTGAGTATTTGTGGGAATGTACTATTAATAATATAATTATTCGGCTGGATTTGTATGCACAGACTGAAATATTAACTCTTTGGCAGTATACTGACGGTTGATAAGCCAGAAATGTTGTAGGGCGTTCATGATTTAATATACATGTATAAAAAAGTAATTTTTGACATATATTCAGTATAATTTTTCGACGAAGCGTCTCCAAGTGAACACACTTTTGTTAGATGTAGTTCTGGATACTGATGGTCTTAAGTTTGGTACAATGGATGGTTATTAAATATGTCTTTATAGATTTATATTTGTTTTTTTATTTTTATTTATTGAAGTATTAGTAAAGTTTATGCTGATGGATTGTATTGGGTTGGTAGTCGAAGAGAAAGACCAGGGAGCCCAAGGAAGAGACTGTTACCCTTGGACCAGCTACCAGGGAGGGTGAATTGGTCTTTGGTGTTGCTCACATTTTCGCCTCTTTCAACGACACGTTCATTGTGAGTTATTGATTTCCCCTCCTTTGTACTAGTTTTGTTTTTGAAGAAGTTGTATAATTGTTTATTTTGTTCTGAATTTGTAATTGTCTGTTAATTGCAGCATGTGACTGATTTGTCTGGACGTGAAACAATGGTTCGCATTACTGGTATGTACTCTGTAATGTGGTAGTGATTGCATCTGTGTAGTATCTTTGTTCTGGATTTCACCATTACTGAGTTGTTGAAAACCTTAATTTCACCAGCCAATTAAGAGTTACATCCCCTCAGTTCCAAGAATTTACATTTCTCATTTTTAAATTTCCTGTAGAACAAAGAAGACATTTTTACAACAACAATAACCAGGCCTCACTGTGAAACATGTTGGGGGCAGCTATATGAATCCTCACTGATCTTGCTACCATTTAAACTCATCTCAGGCTAATACGATACAAAATAAAAAAAATACTAGGAAGTTCTTTATATTTTATACTAATGTACCATAAGGCTAAATAACTCCCAGAAAAAGCATAGGAATTGAAGTGTTAACATGTCTAATATGTATTCTCAACTAATACGTATAAAATGTTTCACTTTTTCAACTAACAAATTCAATTGATAAACACATTGTACTCGTTTTTTCCCTTTATATTTAGTACGCCCTATGCCTCTATTTATGTTGCCATTTCTCTTGGCACAAAATTTAAGAATGAAAGTTGACTTTTGAAAGTTGTGGTCTTAAACAACTTTAAGATTTTTGTGTAACTATAAATTGTTTTATTAAGGGTAAAGCAAAAAATTTAAAGTTAAGTTGTTTCCTACTATATAAAAGGTGACATTCTTTTGGGGACATGGACAATATTATTTATCATCGTTAATCGGGAAACCAGTTAGGAGTTGTCTTTTTGAGTTGTCTTTTCATTTAGAGTTGTTCTACTTTATAGGTGGCATGAAGGTGAAGGCTGACAGAGATGAATCTTCTCCTTATGCTGCTATGCTTGCAGCACAAGATGTTTCTCAACGATGCAAGGTCAGACACATTGCATACATCGTTTTATGTCACTAGAAGATTAAAAAACTGTTTTGTATCCAATTACTTATTCGAGGATTGCGACAGGTTGCACCTGTTACAAAATAAGTTAATGAAAGGTGAAAGATTTTAAGCTTGAGCTTTGATGTGTTGATAACAGACTCACATTTATGATCTCATGCATGTTTGCTCCTTGGCATATTGTGTTAGGTCCAAGCTTTCAGGATTTTGTGTGTTCTAAGTATATGGAAGATGTCATTGTAATAATCTAAAAATAATAACGAATTTTCAGTACTTTAATCCAAGATGCTTAGCTTACCTGAACTCTGCTCCCTTCTACTTACATTTCCTGCTGCTAAAAAAAAGTGAAATATTTTGCTTATTCGATCTGTCTAAGCATAGGTGATTCAGGTAAACCTCTGTTTTGTTGTGTGATGACTTTTGGAAACATTATTCTACCTATATTACTCGTTATTAATATTGTTTTGTAGACCACGTCTAAGCGGGAGCCATATGTTTAAATAACCAAAGTACTGCCAAAATGAATCTCAAATTTAGAGTGAAAGTCTTGTTAGATTAAAATATTTCACATTAGATTGTGTATGGAGATTAAAATAGCATTTCTACTATCGTTTAGTGTTCTGAGGTTGGCACAATAAGTTGTAGCTTCCTTGATCATGCTTTTTCTTGTGTCTATGAATAACTAGGAAGTCAAGTTGTTTATTTGCAACTCACTATTTTTAATAATTTACAGGAGCTTGGAATTAATGCCCTTCACATTAAGCTTCGGGCTACAGGTGGGAACAAAACTAAGACTCCTGGTCCTGGTGCCCAGTCTGCTCTTAGAGCCCTTGCTCGATCCGGAATGAAAATTGGACGCATAGGTAAAACCTCTTTAATTGTTGGATAGTTTCATCATCTGTATGGTCTACTTGCTTCGGAATTTGGTTGTATTGACAATGTGCTATTATCTTTACGTTAACATCTTTAATCTGAATCCCTTCTGAAAGTACTTGTTGCTCTATTTTGTCAGAGGATGTTACTCCTATTCCCACCGACAGTACCCGCAGAAAGGGTGGTAGAAGAGGAAGGAGGCTGTGAATTCTTCTCAGCTACATATATGCTGCATGGCAGAATATTTTGGTTAAGGATGCAACTTTCTTTGTGTTTTACAACTTAGTTTTGAACATTTTGTAGCCAGAGTACAAGTCATTCTGACTTATGATCATTTGGAGCTTTTTCAATCTTGTGAGATGGAAATTATTTTGTTGAGTTGGATTAGTAAGTTGACTTCGTCGTTATAATCATTGAAAAGTGAACACTTTTTGTTGCTTCGTCTTGCTTCATTGTGATCTATATACTTGATACTGGAAACTGTAACACCATTGATGTTGCATCGAGAGAACTCAACAATGGTTAGAACAAACAACCTGGGCAGTGACAATAGAGAAGATAAATAACTAGTCTTTTGGATTTGAGGTAATATAACATTGTAATGTTAGCAATGGACATGCTTTCAATGTGGTTCTTTCTCAAATTAAACTTGAGTTATATCTCTTTATGGTGATTTATATTGATAGAACAAAAGTCAGATCAAATGCATGAAATCAATTATCAAAATAGGCCTGTGAATGGCTAGTTTCAAGGTAAATTTTAAGCTTCCTATACCAACATTGTCCATAGTAAATACAAGTAAAACGAGTATGATATCAAATAGCAAAACTTGAATCATTCTTATATGTTTGAAAGGAGGAAGAAAAAAGTAACATATATACCAAAATATTACTTCAACTTGACATGAATTTCAATGACAATTGGTAAAGTAAGTAAACAAGAAATGTCTTTCATTTTCAAGACAAACATAACTGAAAAATGATTTCTCCAAAACAGATATTGAAAACTTGCAAGAGTTGCCAAGCTTCAAAATTACTGTTGTTTAACTAAGTTTTTGTTCTGTGTAAAAATTCATTGAGAAACATTCTTAGCCTTGAGGGATGTTTGAATTGTTGTCCTTACACCTAAATTAAATTAATCTTTTGTTCAATAGCGTTCAAGGCCGGGAGACTTGTGCCTTATGTCACAAGTTCGAGCCCAGTTCAATATTTAAGTAGAGAAGGGTAGAGAGATGGTCTCATTATCCCGAGTTAGTTTCAAAGGCTATAATTGACCAAAAGAGTTGGCTCCAGACATATATCTCAATCATAATGAAAAAGAAATTGCACCAAGATTCTCATTCTCTTAATTCAATAAGACATTTGATCAATATATGACAAGATTTTTATATTAAATATTGCATCATTCATGAATAACTGCAAGTTAAATTTCTATACTATGGTTTCTTTGTGACGTGGCATAATAAGGTAAAAATCATGACTATTCTATTCTCCCAATGTTCTAGTGCAACTTTGCATTAGCCATGCTCCAAGCATTTAGAGTCTCAATTGTGATTCTCTCCGCGCCATTGTTGAATGCAAATAAATGTGCTTTGTCAAATATCGCCAACGTTGGATAAACCCTTGATGTAATGCATGTTTTTCCTCCAGCACCAAAACTTTCCACTACCGAATGATCAATCTGAAATACAACCAAATTGTTAAAACACACGAAATTTGTATGAAATAGGTAAATTAACAAAGAATTGAGATGAGAGCTTACCAAACTTCTAAGAGACAATTTCTTGTCCGCTAAATCTACATCTACATATCCAGCAAATGATGGTTTATACATAGTTGTTTCATTCTTTAGGCTTGACCTGGTGACATCAATGGAAACAAATAAACAAACAATTCAACAATAACAATATTGTCAATTTATGTGACATATATTTTTTTTTTGGGTGGACGAGGTGTTTAAAAAATGAAAGAACAAACCTTGAGGCATCGGAACACATAAGAACCTTGTATTTATCATGAGTCTTGAAAATTCTGAAGAAAACGGGTGTGTATTCTTCTAAGTTTTTAGAAGCCAAAGTTAGGAGCCCAAAAGGCCCAAGTCCACCTTGGACCATTGAACCTTTAATGGCGCATACATCTTGCGCGTAAAGATCAGCCCAACTAGGATCAAATGGCTCTGCCTTATCCAAACTTGTGAATGAGAAAATCACTTCAACATCAGCCTGCAATTTTCAAATTTAATTTGCTTTTTCACACACGTCTCAAATAAGTATAAAATAAAACAAAAGAAAAAAAATCAAGCCCAAACCTGTGCAACTGTGATTCCTTTGATTTCAACCTTTTCTCCCTTGTTCAACTTTTTGTTATTTAATTGGACCTTTTTCTTTCTTAGAGTTTCTAATTCTTGAACAGGCCATTGAACCAATTGTTTTCCACTAGGATCAAGCCAAATTTTACGAGGAATAGGGTGAACTCCGGCCCATCCTTTCCTCACATCGTTATCAACAGTATCTGATTCATTAGCCCAACCCAACAAAATCCTACGATTCTTGCCATTATCAAAGAATGTCTTGGACGCGTAATAGTTACCATAGTCAAGTCTCAATCCTTTCCATCCATCAATAGAAGTGTTATCCGGAAAGTATTTATCCTTTTTGGTGTCATATGTACCAATTGTGTAATGATCAAACCTAGTAACATCAAAGCTAACCTTAAGAACATGTTTAATGTCTTTGCCATTGTATGACGTGTCCAAACCATTTTTATTTTTCAATGACACTGGAAAAAAATCAGGACATTCCCAATTTCCAGTACCCGGGGCTGAGTGGAGTGGGTGTTTGGCTTTGGTCCATTTCATGAAGTCCTTATCACTTTTGTACATTATAACCTTTCCCCTATGATTCCTCACACTCCCTACCAAGATTCTCCAATTTCCATCTCGGCCCATCCAAGCGGTTGTTGGATCACGAAATTGGCTTTTGTTGATGGTTTTGTCAGCAACAATCAATGGATTGTTATCGGGCTTGATCCACTTACGAAGATATGGATCAGACATGTTAGCCGGGATTGCATAATTTTGGACTTGTGTCTTGTTAGCATCCACAATTCCAGTGTAGAGAATAACAGGCTTGTTGCCTGGCAAGATTGTGGCTGACCCGGACCATGTACCATACTTGTCAAATACTTTGGACGGGTAGATAGCGGGTTCAAGTGGGATCCAATTGATCAAGTCCTTTGAGACCGAATGGGCCCAAACAATGTTGCCCCATATTGCGCCCTTTGGGTTGTACTGGTAGAATAAATGATACACTCCATTGTAATACATTGGGCCTATTGAGAACAAAAATGACAAAAAAAAAGAAGAAGAATTACTACCAAGTAAATAAAATTTAATTATGGCTAGTAAAAAGTATTTGTAAAAATAAATAAATTTGACTCACCATTTGGATCTGTTGTTTGTTTGAAGCATCATGAAGAAACCATGAAAAAAAAGGAACAATTGAGATTTGATTAGTCAAAACACAATTAAATGTTAGCAAGAAATTAAAACTTATAATTGTAAAATGTTAAAATCAAAACCTAAGGGGATGAAGAATAGTACATGGATCAACCAGCTAAATAAATATTTAGATGAATAATTAATGCACATATTTTGAAGTTTTGATGAATGTGCTTTCACTGTCACTAAAAATACAAAAAAATCTAGGAAATATAAAAAGTTTTAGTGTTTTTTTTTTCTTTTTCAACATAGAAATCTACCCCCCCTTTTTTTTTTTGTAATTTTCTAAAGGGAACCAACTCATGCAAGGCCCACAACCTCTTTTCCATTGAAAAAAAGGGCAAATTAAAGAGAGTAGAAATTTATGACTTGTACAAAAAGAAAACTCAAATATACTATTGAAGTTACGAGTCAACAAAACTCAATAGCTTTACCTAAAAATATTTAATATGTATAAATAATTCATTTAGAATTCAGTAAGCGAAAATTATTATAGATACTTAATAGATCTAGATGAGTTCCTATGATGACTACAAATTATAAATATTATAATAATAACAAGACATGTTTACTATCAAATATTTAATAGATTTTTAAAACTATATATAGAGTCTGAATAAATGTTATAGTTTATATGAACTCGTACTCAAACTTTTAGAATCATTTCTACTATAGAGTCCATAAATTTAAAATCCTGAATCCGCTTGAGTCAGAGACCAACAAGAAGGATGTGCCCGAAGACAGACTTTCCTACAGGCTACAAGTTGTCAATATTGTCCAAAAACATTTTGACTTTTCTTTATTCCTCAAATATAAACCCCAAAAGAAAAGAAAGTCGTTTTCTAATTATTTTTTTCTATTTATCATGATAGTAACAGGACTATATTTATTATTGTTATATTATATTACTATTATTATTTCTATCCCTTTTTTCTTTAAAATTATACAAACTGAATTGTCAAGGGAACAAATGAAATCATAACGAATGTATAGAGTAATTCATATTTTTATTTTAAATTTCTTTTCATCTTTACGTCATATATTTTGGCTCTATATATTTCACGTACTTTTGGGCTCTTCACATGTTTTATTTGTATATACTATAATATAAATAATATTATATATACGATTGGTTCAGATTCTACCACCAACCCACGTACCCCACCTGGTTTGGGGGTGGAGTTGACTATACTATATTATATTATATTATTAATTTTTTTTTTCTATTTTCCATTCGGTGTCTGATGAGCTCGATTACATCGAGATTTACATCCGGAAGTGTCATATTGGGGTTAAACGTTTCCTAACAAAAGTGACTCTGTACCCAAGTAAATTCAAATTCAAGACCCCTTGATTAAAGATGAAAGAATATTTACCACTCCATGTCAATTCTCATAGATATTATATTATTAACTCTATTTTTTGCTTCATATAAATATATATACAATATTATATACTCAAAAGATATCACATGACACATGCATTAAGTTCATTTTCTCACGCTAGCCTGAAGTTGACCACATATTAGCTGTCTCTAAAAACACATCATAAACCTTTCTCTATGAGTTAGAATTCTTTGAATCGAATCGACGATGTGAAAAATATTATTTTTTTTCTAACTTATACGGTCATTTTCCTATCATATTAGATTAATGTTTTAAATAAAAAAAATTAGTATTATTTGTATAAGTAAAATATAGCAGGCTGGCACCTAAGTTTGACTTATAAGTTGATGATGTGAACAAACAAATAAAATCTTCACTTTGTTTGTATATATTAATTAATAATATCTATAGATCGGCAATATTAATTACGATACTAATTATTCATATGTGAATCTGCTCATCATGGGCAACATGTAGTTTCATTAACTCAAAAGCTGTCAAGAGTATTATTATTATTATTATATTATTATAACATATAGTATCAAAATAGCCCAACATTTTCAGTCAACCTAACCAATCAGCTGGAAATAATTATTAAAATAAACCATTTCTAATCTTTGCTCTGTTATTTTTATTTATCCACAAATAAGTAATTATACATATGTAGATACTTCCGAAGACAAGAAAAAGCAATGGACAAAAGCGGATGCAAGCTTTAAGTTTATTCTAAATTTTAAAATAGTGATCATATTGTATTAGTAATTGAGTTCTAAATTTAATTTGTATACCTACTTAGTTAATTTCTTAATATAAATACAACAATCAAACTAAAATCGTTGCATTTGGCAGAACCTCTATGGCCGTACTTAACTTTTTAGCTCCGCCCCTAACAATAAATTTGGCAAAAATCATGACTTTTAACCCAAACATCATTTTCAGATAATTGTACAAAAAAACTAATACAAATAAGAATAAATACATATTTCAAAACTTTTTATGTTCAACTTAGAACTCAGAACGTCTAAATCATAAATTGAGACAGAAACATAGACATGAAAAACAAATGAAAAACGTACCGTTAATCCAGTTTTTAGGAGGTTGAAAATGATAACCAGTTCTATGGACCTTGCTAGCATCAACATGGCTAGTAGTAGATTGCAAGTGCATATAAACTTTGTGAGAAGCATCAACAAATACTCCATTGTTGATAAAGAAGCACAACAAAAGAATTGGCAAAGCCCAAAGAGAAGAAGATTTTCTTAAAATCTCCATCTTTAATTCTTTCTTTTTGTGTTAAATAGAAAGAGAGAGAATTGGTATGAAGTAGAAAGAAAGGGTGAGAAGAGTATTTATAGAGAAAAAAAAGCTCATAGAGATGAATAGATAATTATGAAAAAAACTAAGGTTGTTTAATTACATGTTGAACAAAAAGTACATAGGAGTAAACGTTGAATATTAGTTAAATGTTTTTGTTAGAATTTATACGAGTCAAAATTAGTATAGCTAGTCAATATGTTATTCGGGTTGAATTCGAGTCAAATCCAATCTATTCAATTTTGACTAATTATCTTATTTGTTCTTTTATAAAAAAATTAATATAACGTATCCAATTAAAAAAAAAGTCTACTTGAATTCTTTTTACCAAATTTCTCATGAGATAAATTAGATTATATATCAACACAATTTTGATGAACTAAAAGTGATTAAGTTAATAAATAAGCGTATGAATAACCCAGCCAAATTTAAATATATTAGACAAATTATATTTTGTGAGTTAATTTTATAACGTATAGTTTTAATTAATAATCAGACTTAGGGTCGTTTAGAAAATTCTCTGATGTTTCTCTTATTATCAATTTTAATTTTGAAAAATTAAATGTTAATCCTTGTTTCCCACTACTTTCCTCCTTTTGTGTACCGTTTTTTCTTCTCCCACATGGCTTTTGCTATTCATGTGTATGCAAGTTGATTTGGACCTATCATTGACGAATGTAGTGCAATGTATGAGACTTGTTTTTTTTTTCTTCTTAATTATAGGTTTTGGATTTGAATCGTGTGTATGAATTTTTTTTGAAGCGTTCCCCATTCCTCTTGAATGGAGCCCTACATGACACAAATCTAATTTAATTGGGTTCTAATACATATATTGACACCGAATGAAAAAAAAAGTTGATTTGGACTTTTTAATTTATTTTTTAAAAATAAACATGGAACTGCCATTGGATCACGATATGTTAACATTTATTTTTTTGGGGTTTTAATTAGTATTTGTGTTATAGCCCCTTTGTTCCCATAGATCGAAATGTAGTATGCTGTATGCATATAATTAAGGCATAATTAACTCTAATTTTATCCAGTTTATTATTTTGAAAATTACATTTAATAATAAGTAAAAAAATTATTTACTTTCAAGAACAATAAATACTTTTTTGCTCATGATAAAAAAATGATAAAAAAATGACAAATATTTATAATATTATTCCTTCTGTCTCAATTTATATGACACAATTTAAATTTCGAGATCCAAACTTATTTTCTTTGACTGCGTATTCAGACACATACATTTTGTAAGATACATCTTTGTAAACTATATAAAAAGTACTATAAATCACACAAATTAATAATTTAAAATATTTTAAAAGTATATCAATAAATCGCGGTTAAAGATTTCTTTTGATCCCATCTCAATTCTTATTTCTGATGTTGGCCCCTTACATATTCAATTGCGCTGCACTGGATGTGTGTGAAGAGTCTTACATCGGTCCTTTAAGGAATGAGTGATCTCTTTAATAGAGTTTGGACAAAATCTTTGCCTCTTGAGCTAACTTTTGAGGTTACGTTAAAATCTCTAATTTGGATCCCAAATTGACGGGTTAGTGTGAGATTATTCATGCGGTTATGTTCAATATCTTTATTATTTTATTTGTTATAGAAATACTTAAATTGATAACTAATTTGACTTTTAAATCATAATATATACGAGAATCGAGTCTTATCCTGACTCCCAAGTCCTCCTCACCAGTAATTTTTTTTAAAAAATTATCTTAATAAGTATACAATACATTTTGGTGGAGAAAACGATTAAGGAACTTAATTAGAAAAATCAAAACAACAAATCTATTTGACAGTTGAACAACTCAATAGAAAATTCAAGAAAACAAAGAACATAGTTAATTAGTGTACGTAATTTCTCGAGTCCGAAGTCAAAAGGGCAAAAAAAATTAATAAAAATTTCAAAAAAGGCACATCAATTTTTTTTAAATCAAAAAGGCAAAGTCGCTCCTGACGAAGCGATTTTCCTATGACACAATATTGATGCCGTTACATGTGAATGTTTGAGTTACAATTAAAAAAAATAAAAAAATTGGAGGAGGAATTTCGCTGCCTTGTCAGCAATTTTTTTTTCAAAATAATATTTTTTAAATAAAAATAATAAAAACGCTGCCAAGGCAGCCATTTTCAATTTATTTATTTTTAATAAAAATCCTCCCAAGGCAGCCATTTTCATTTTTTAAAAAAATAAAAACGCTTCAATTTTTGCCCTTTGTAAAAATTGAAGAAAGTTACCCTTTTTTTTAATCTTCAAAATTCCGTAATAGAAAACACTTTCTTGTATTGAAAATTTCAGAAATAGCAAATATAATAGATATAATAAGGCTTTATAATTATAGTTTTGATAATTGCACTTCATATCTATAATTTCGTTTGCTATGGAGGTTGTGGTTGTATATTTTTGTTTGTTTGTATATTTCGCTTGCGAATATACAAATATGGTAAGTATATACAAATTTTGTATTTATACATTTAAGAACTTTTTTAGAACTTCATTTGAATATTTCGCTTGCCACTATACAAATAGGGTAATTTATTACTATGATTTTTTCATAAACCGTATACAAATACTTAGGGTAAGCATATACAAAATTTTGAATTTATATAATCAGGAACTGAATCATACAAATTCTGAATTTATATAAAACATGCAAATTACAAATCAGATGAATAGCAAGATTGGCGAAATTAACTATCATTGCAAATTAAAATTTCCCCAAATAGTAATAAAACATTTAATATGATTTAAATTTTTACTATTCTGCACAATTTTAATTTCCCTTTATTTTATTGTGCAAAAAATGCGGTGTGAAAATTTAATAGTTTTTTTTAACTCTTGATTTTTCAAAATAATGTGATTAAAAACAATTAAAAAATGAGTAATTGAAGAGTCAAAAGTCAAAGGATAGAATTAGGGGACAATTCCAAAATTGGGCTTGATTTGTCAAAGCATTTTTATTTCTTCCCAATTTCCGCCCATAATCATCATGGAAGGGACCAATCAGCAATTGACATTTTTTGCCTCTAGTTTTCTTTCCTTCAAATTCTATACTTACAGTTTTTTTAATTTTCTTTCGTTCAAATTCGATCGATTAATCCTGATTCACATTTAAAAGTCTATTACATTACGAGTGGTTTTAAGACTCGTTACTAGAGAAGACCACTCATGGAGAATTCGATACACCTCATTAAGGTGAAGAAAGTAGAATAAGTTGACTGTTGTTCAGGGGATGTTATGTACATACTGTTTACTATACGAATTAGATTGAATTCAGATAATATTATACTAAACATGTACATATAATAAATCGTAAACCTAAAAACATAATAATGTTAAGAGCTTAGTGACAAATGAGGAATTGCCAAAACCCATAAATTCAAATATTGAATCTCGTATTGTTGTTGTGTATTAGTTTTTACCTTTTAGTACATCAACCGATATTATTACCTTGTGATTAGACCTTAGAGTTGCATATGCATCATATTGTTTGGTACAAGATGAGACAGATATTATTCCATCATTGTAATATAAATATTAAGATAAATAATCTTCATATTAACTAATATCCCTTATCAATATAAAATATAATTATGTAATTCATCCTTATTGCTAGTACCAAACGACTTACGTTCTCTCCTCAACTACTCAAAAAATGTTGCCAAGAATTGTGCCGTGACATTCTTTATGACAATATATACTTTATGTGTATTCATTCAATTTTTGGATTTCACATATGCGTGGAGAAAGTGAGAGCCACATCCCTTTTTCTTTTTCCTCCTTATCCACTTATTCTATCTTATTATAAACGAAGAAAAATAAGATAATAATTAACATGCTAAAATTTATAACATCATGTGAAATATAATAAAGTAAAAAAAAAGAAAAGGAGATGTGTTCAATCCACATTTGTAGTTATGAATGGGTGGAAAAAAGGTGACTTCAACTTATTAAAGATAAGATTAAAATCCAAGGCTCGAGTCATATGTAGTGGTTTCTATTTCTCATGAAAAAGAACAAGCTAAGGCATATAAAAATTAGGAAACGGAGGACATGATCTTATATATGAGGTTATGAAAGATATAAATTCGGATAGATAGTTAGTTAGGTAGTTGAGAATTGTCTCGTTTATTCTTCATATACTAGTATACATAATATTACATTGAGAGTTTTTGTTATTCTATTTCTGCGACTATTTGATCGTTTGTACACTTTAATTATCGTATTATTTAGTTGTAATGAGGATTACTTTCAATTTGCTTTGTCATGCTTTCTTTAACACTTTGGGTGCGTTTGGTAGGAAGGAAAACATTTTCCGATTTGGTTCGGTAAAATGTTTTCCAAATCAACTCATTTTCCTCAAATTCAAGGAAAATGACTTCCCTTCAAAAAGTAAGGAAAACATTTTCCAAAACTTTCCTCCAACTTCAATACAATTTTTTTGTTGAAAAAATAAATTTAAAGCTTTTTAAAAAAAATATTTTTCAACTTCAATTTTTTTATTTTTTTACCCCACCCTTGCTCCGATCCCCCGCCCCCCTCTGCTAGCCCCCTAC
>NW_006238934.1:2821948-2830871 GCF_000226075.1 Solanum tuberosum | reverse complement strand
CAGCCCCACCCCCACCACCCCACCCTCCCCCTAAAAAAAGAAGTTTATTTTTTTTTAAACAGTTTCAATTTCAATTCAAAAATTATTTTCTACTCTCTAGTAAAAATAAAAGATATTTTCTCAAAAATAATTTTCATTCATAAATCAAATACTAAAAAATCTTTTTACGGAAATATGTTCTAGTCACCAACCAAACATAAGAAAATAAGTCAAAAATCTACTTGTTTTCCAAGAAAACATTTTCCTTCATACCAAACACACCCTTTATCTTGACTTCTTTTCTCTCATTATTTTCCTTTTTCGGACTGTCTTGTAACGTTTTTACTTGAGTCCATGATCTATCAAAAATTACTTTTCTATCTTAAAAGATAGAAATAACATTTGCATACACACTATTCTTTTTAGATCCACTTATAAATTATACTGAATATAATATTGTTGTGAATTAAATAATGTCTCTTTTTAACCAAAAAATAAATTAATTGTGCCTACATAACACAAGTTGGGGGTGGCTAGTTGGCAAATTTACAGTTCATTCATTTGACTAAACATATGATACAACAAGATTTATTTTATAAAGTTGTATTTTAGATCTACCTTATTTTGTCTTTCTTATCTCTTTTATAATAAATAAGGACCTTTTTTACAAGTTGACTATGTGACGGTGGACCCTAACGTAATGCCAGAGAAAATGGGGAAAACAATTAATTTAAGAATTTTTTTGATAGAATATTGATTTTTTTTAAAGAATTGTATTAAATCCATTATATATAGTTCTGTCTACAACAACATATATACCTAAAAGATCTCACAAATAAAGCCCTTGAGAGTGATGCGTATGTAGTTTTATTCGACATGTTTTGATATTGTTTAATTTTATTTTATTTTATTTTTAATTTCTTGTCAGATGTTTAGCACTCAAATTGGAGCTTGACTAATTTGAATTTGTGTTGATTAATATATAGTGATCCTTAAAAAATTAAAAAATAATTAAAAATATATATAGTGATCCATTCGGGAGTATCACTCTATGCCAATGATTTTTTTCATATCCAACTAAGTTCAAAATAGAAATTCCCGATTAAAAAAGATTAACTCTATACACTGTATCACATCTTTTGTTGGTTCATTTTCCTAAATTAGATCAAGATGTACTTCTCCATTATTATATGAAAAATATTTAGTCTACATTAACAGTATCTTACAGATAATTTCTGAATATTTAAATTTAAAATCTAAGAAAATTAATTCAGTCTAAATTTATCGAATTGACTGTTGAGAAGAAAGAAGGGAAACTGACTATCCTCTTGATATGTTGTTTTTAATATTTATTTTTTCTTGCGCTCTATGAAATAAATATAAAATATAACCAATTTTCAGCTATATCTGCTTTTAAAAAAAATTGGAATTATCTAAAAAGAATCAATGAAATCGTTCAAAGATGTGATAATATTAAATTAAACCATTTTAAATTAAAGAATAGAAGTATATCCTCTCCAATACATTCTTAACTTTTATTAAATCGTAATGACTTAGTAAATATTCTTATTTTATTTTATTTTAACTTAAATATAATAAATTAATAGAATTTTGATATGAAAACTAATTGCCAATAAAATTAATAAAGAGATACATGTGTTATATATTATCAAAGGGACTACGTTGAATTAATCCAAGAGAAATCATATCTCAATTTCTTTTTCAAAGCTGGAAACATCTTGAAAAATCTTCAACTCTATATATTATATTATATTAATATTAAAGAAAAGAAAATCATGATGTTTTGGGCTAGATAGAGGGGCGAGTAACGTGATAGCCTCAAAATAGATTAGCATAATATTATTTATTGACATTTGAACCTAAATGAGTAGATTTAATTATGTGCACTACACATCATACAACAATTATCTATATATATCATATTATAAATACATCGTATTATTGATATTTACTATACAATTTTCTGAATAAACATAAAATTAAGTAAATAACTTGTAAGTAGCTTAAGCAGATAACTTGTAAATAATTTTCTCAGACTTGCAATTAAACAGACAAGTTGCAAGTAGCTAGCTTAAGTAGCTTATGAATAACTTCTGAAAAGCCTTACAATTACTTGATGAAAAGTTTCGCAACAACTTTTTTCTTCTTCCTATAAATAGGAAGTCAATTCAGTTTATTTATTTATCAGAAGTTGAATAATTATTAGTCTTCCTCTATAATTGTCTTTGATATATTTACTTCATAGTAATCTTTATTATATAACGCTACGTATATAAATTTCAGACCAACTTTTTTCACTTCTTTTTCCTCTTCTGATCAACTTTATAATGTTTTTGGTTAAGATTTCAGATTAATAAAATAAATTAATTTTCGAAATTTTTTATTAGTAATAATATACTGATGAAATTTGGCAAAGACTTTTATTTCTATTGTCAAATTTGGTGTCTTAGAAAGTTGTTCGCTATATGTTTTTCCACTCAAGGCTACATGTGTGTCCAATGTGCAAAGATATTTTTTGAATTTTATGAGTTCAATAATTTTGACGACTTTTACAAAAATAAAATAAAATTGTTTTGCACTATCACTACTACTCTGTCTGATTAATTTATTTTAATTATTGTGCTTGATATAAATAACTGATTCAAAATAATTATCATTTTAAAAAGAATAAAGCAACTTATTCTAGTGGTAAGCTTGGAAAATAATTATAATTTTTTCTGACTTTTCGAAATAACAAGTAATATTTCAAAATAACTATTTTTAGTCAATATAAAATTGTCGATTGTTTAATTAGTCAAGCACTTGTGTCCAAAGAGGGTCTTCAATTTTATGTGAAATATCTTCATCGCAAATTGTGTATTATAATGCCTTTTAAAATTGTTATAAGTTTATAACACATTAAAACGTATTATAGTCGGACACCAATTTAACGTATTATAATGTCTTTTAAGATTGTTCCACGCTATTTTAAAAAAAAAATTAGACTAATTTTCACAATTATCTTTCTAGACTATAAAAGGTAAATTTCTAATAGTTAAAACTTTTTCACCTAGATATCTATCAAGTTTTAAAAATGAAAACCTTTTTATATTAAGAAGTAAATTTCTAGTAGTTCTATATTTTAATTTCCTCTATTTTTAATTTAAAAAATGCAAGAAACTTTATGCCATGCGGATAATAAATAAACTAAACCGATGTGTTCTACTTATATTTTATATATAAATATTTCCACCACTTTTTGACGTCAAAATTTGGGGGCGATGGGCATGTCTTTTGTGGATGTCAACTAATTTTTAGATCAGTTGGTCGAACCAACCAAAAGTGGAAAGTGGAGTTTGGATTTATCTTATGGATCTTAATAAAATACTTCAACTAGACATATTTTTTATTAAAATTTTGAAAAATAAAATCATGTGTCCACAATATTCATCTATTAGCTGCTTAAGTTAACCATATAAAATATGTCATTTTCTCTAATTATACATTCGCCTCAATAAGCTATAAAACCCTCTACATGTTTACTCGAGGTTGATGCATATAACTAAAGAAGATGACATTTTATATTGTTAACTTAACTATCAAATACACGAATAAAAACACGTGCAACTTTTTTTCAACAATTTAATCGAAAATGTCTAATCAAAACACTTTATTAGAAACTGAGTTGTTCAATTATAACGACTTAATTCGAATGTTTAAATGACACATCGGACTATGTATTAAGTAAATTTCTATAGTGCGTGTGTGTGACCTCCAACTCCAATAGTATTAGTTTTCACATTGGTATATACAACAAGAGATTCACAACTTTCCAATTTAAGTCAAGTAAAATGAACCTCAAATATTGCAACTTGCAAAATTCATTGGACTATTGGCATATAGTGTTCACATGTCATGTCCTTTAGCTATTCATATAAGTCATCGATCTTGTTAATTAATTAGTTGACTATATATATATGTACAAACTTAACGTTGGCATTGGGGTACTTGATCAGTCTATATGAGGCTATGGTTTTTTGCCAGAAAAAGGAGCCAGCTTTATCTTGATTTTTTCATGTTTTTGGCAGTGTATGGATCCACAACATATAGAGATATTGTGTGTTATAAGTTATAACTATATGTCTCTCAAAACACTTTCACACAAAAGGTCTAGTGTATAACAATATTCACCATATTATTCATATTTGATACGAAAAGAAAACAGATGTCTGCTTAGATACCATATAGAATATATCGAGCAAAATTCACCAAAACAAACATCAAAATGTTTGAGCAATCAAATATGTCACCACAAAAATGTGGAACTTATTACAAAGTGTTATCATCATCAATAAGAAGAGTGACCAAATGACCAATTCATCTTAGGTTTACCCATGGTCCATGCATTCAATGACTTAATTTTGATAGTCTCTGTCCCATTATTAAAGACAAATAGATGTGCATTATCATAAATTGCTAATGTCGGATAAACCCTTGATGTGATACATGTTTTTCCTCCGGCACCAAAGCTTTCTACTACTGAGTGATCAATCTGTAAATAAAAATAGGAAGTGAGATCAATAAAATACAGTATGGGGATATACATAAATAAAGAATATGGGAGAAATGAATTTATTTTCTTGGAAAATAAATGAAAAAAACTTACCAAACTCCTCAAAGACAATGTCTTGTTTGTTAAATCTACATCTACATATCCAGCAAATGATGGCTTGTACATTGTCTTATCATTCTTGAGGGTTGATCTGATCATCATACAAAAGAAAAATAAATAGATAACTTAAAGTTAAATAATGAGTTTAGACTTTAAACTATAATAGATTTACCAAAACTATTGATAATGAGTTATGTGGATTTTGAACCTCCAATAATAAACCTCATATATAGAAATATATTAGATATATAAATGATCACTATGAGTTAAACTAAATAGAACTTGTTTAATCCTAATTTATGTCGTTAAGGTGTAAGACTGAAAGAAAAAATAAACAAACCTTGAGGCATCAGAGCACATGAGAACCTTATATTTATCTTGGGCCTTAAAAACTCTGAAAAATACTGGCGTATATTCTTCCAAATTTTGAGAAGCCAAAGTTAAGAGCCCAAATGGCCCAAGTCCCCCTTGCACCGTTGAGCCTTTAATGGCGCATACATCTTGAGCATAAAGGTTATCCCAATTGGGATCAAATGGCTCTGCCTTATCCAAACTTGAAAATGAAAATGTCACTTCAACATCAGCCTGCAATTCTCATTGACTCCCTAATTTAGACTCTTTTTTTTATGCAACAATATGATACAAAATGAAAAAAAAAAAAAAACAAGAAATTCAAACCTGTGCAGGTGTGATTCCTTTAACTTCAATTTTATCTCCTTTGTTTAACTTGCGATTACTTAATTGCACCTTTTGCTCTCTTAGAGTTTCTAATTCTTCGACAGGCCATTGGACCAATTGCTTTCCACTAGGATCAAGCCATAATTTGCGGGGAATAGTTTGAATTCCTGCCCATCCTTTCTTGACATCGTCATTGACAGTATCTGATTCATTAGCCCAACCCCACATAATTCTTCGATTTTTGCTAGGGTCATAGAATGATTTAGATGCATAATAATTACCATAATCAAGCCTCAATCCCTTCCAACCATCGATAGAAGTCTTATCTGGAATATACCTATCTTTTTTTGTATCATATATACCAACTGTATAGTATTCAAACCTCGTAACATCAAGACTAACTTTAAGAGCATGTTTAATATTTTTCTTGTTGTATGAGGCATCCAATCCATTTGTACCATGCAATAACACTGGAAAAAAATCAGGACATTCCCAATTTCCAGTACCGTCAACTGAATGAAGTGGATGTTGAATCTTGGTCCATTTCATGAAATTTTTACTTTTATACAATATTGCCAATCCTTGTTTTCCCCACACACTCCCTATCAAGGTTCTCCAATAACCATCCTGACCCAACCAACATGTGGTTGGGTCACGGAATTGGGTCTTGTTAATGCTAACGTCAGCGACAATTAATGGGTTGTTATCGGGCTTGATCCATTTACGAAGAAATGGATCGGATATGTTGGCTGGGATTGCATAGTTTTGGACTTGGGTATTTTTTGCATCGACGATTCCGGTGTAGAGGATAATGGGCTTGTTGTTGGGTAAGATTGTGGCTGACCCGGACCATGTACCATATTTGTCAAATACTTCGGATGGATAGATTCCGGGCTCAAGTGGGATCCAATTAATCAAGTCGGTTGAAACTGAATGGGCCCAAACAATATTTCCCCAAACTGATCCATATGGATTGTATTGGTAGAATAGATGATAGACACCATTATAGTACATTGGGGCTGTTTGGTATAAAAGATTATATTAGAAAAAAAGATAATTAATTATAAATAAAAAAGATAATTAAATAAATATGCAATTATTAAATTTAACAAAATTACTAAAAGGGGGAAATTTTCTAACTCACCATTGGGATCTGTGTTCGTTTGAAGCATCCGATGGTGGCCATGCATGCAAATAAAATATTCATTAGCAAATATATAACTTAATGAAATTATGATAAGATATATATGTTTACAAATTAAATGAATTTAGTTTAATCAAATCTCAAAGGAAACAAATATGAAGTAAACAAGATGGCTATGATCTTCCAGAACAAAGAAATTATAAAGTCAATTCCGTTTCAATTTATGTGAAGGTGTTTGACTAGATTCTAGTACGAATGTTTAAGAAAAAGCTAAGGTTATTTAAAACTTTCATAGAGGAGATTTCCCAGTCACTTAGCAAATCCCAACCCTAGTCAGAGGGAAACAAGTCGAGATTTGAAATTTATGAATTTTGAACTTATCACTTAATACATTGCTCGTTACGATATTTAGAAGTTTTGAAATTTTGTCATTTGACTTGACACAGAGTTTAAGAAAATAACGTAAACTTTTAAATTTTGTGGTCTTTAATATTTGTAGATGTACTAAAATATTTTTCAATTGCGTAGATCTTAAATAAGTTATGTGAAAAGCTATTAGGAATCAGATAATAGTTGTCAAAAAAGAAAAAAAAATGAATTAAGACGAAAAGTAAAACAAGTAAATTGAAATGGAGGGATAGTTCAGGATGATCAATCAAACACCCTTATATATAAGTCAAAATTTATTATTCATACATATATATATTAAATCTTGAACACCCGAAATTTCTGACTTCACCCTAGGAATACATTATTATCAATTAGATTACATACACAACTTGGCCTCCAACAGTGGTCTCTATAAAATCCAACCCACATGTGATGAGATGTATAATACATACTATATATTAATTAGTATGTACATGTTGAGTACAATATCCATTATATTTACGTGAATGCTACTTACTAGAGTTGCTTGCCACAATGTGGTGGTTCAAAAACAAGTGAAGTATATTTATTTCCAGCAGTTTAATATTTCTTATTTAAATATTTTCTTCTTCTATAAAATAAAAATAAAACATACACAGACAAGAAACAAATCATTGACAAACCTATAACACCAAAAGTACTTCCAAAAAAGGTATGAATATCACGTAGTTTCATCTTTTTCCTTCCTTCGATGTTGGATATCTACGTTGAGAGTTGAGACATACGATAAAATTTGAATTCGTACATTACAGTGTCCATCTTTAAGATTGGCGTTTTCAATATATTTTTTTTCATTCTTAACAAGTCGAACTTGAAATCACTGATTAAGCGTGGATAAAATCTCAACCATCCGCAACCACATACTTAAGTTTTTTTTACATACTTAGTTTCATTAACTCGAAAGCCGTACAACAACAATAACATATCTAATGAAATTTCACTAAAATGAATCCAGAGAGGTTAAAACGTACACAAATCTTACCATTACCTCGAGGAGGTAGAGAGACTATTTCCGATAGACATTAACTCAAAAGCCATCAGAGTAAGAAATTAAAATAACTGAATATTAATATTTCCAGTCAATGACCAATTATAGCTGAATAAACAAAATCTAGTTATTCAGAAACACAGCAAAAAGATAAAAATCATGAGGTCATAATTATAGAATGCAATGATCGTATCTTATCTCACATACATATATATATGCACCACAAAATTATAACCTGTTCTTACATGTTAATTGTAGTATACTATTGTACTAATAACATTAAAAAAATATTATATTATCGAAATGTATAACTTAAATCGTACAATAATATTTATATAAATGAAGGTATGAAAAAATGTACGTACCATTGATCCAGTTTTTAGGAGGTTGAAAATGATAACCAGTTCTATGAACATTTTTCACATCAACCGTGCTTGTAGATTGCAACCCTGGAAAAACTTTGTGTGAAGCATTAACGCCATTGTTGAAAGATAAAATTATGGAGAAATATAACAAAAAAATTGGCAAAGAAAAAAGAGAAGACTTTTTTAAACAATCCATTTCTTTTGGGTTTTGTTTGAGATGTTCTTTATTTGTGAGGGGGAAAAGGGTATTTATATAAATTATTTAGAGAGAGAAACAACAACTATTAAAAAATTATTTGATTTAAATCGAATTTCTACGAGATAAGACATCCCATTAGAGTTGATTCGGAGGTTATGTTAAACCCTAATTCACGCCTATATAAAATGGTATATATATATATATATATATATATATATATATATATATATATATATATATATATATATATATATATATATATATATATATATATATATATATATATATATATATATATATATATATATATATATATATATATATATATATATATATATATATATATATATATATATATATATATATATATATATATATATATATATATATATATATATATATATATATATATATATATATATATATATATATATATATATATATATATATATATATATATATTCTTTTG
>NW_006238934.1:2819438-2820367 GCF_000226075.1 Solanum tuberosum | reverse complement strand
GTATATATATATATATATATATATATATATATATATATATATTCTTTTGAAAAGTACATTATTAATGCCCCTAAAATCACAAAATACACGTAAATATACTCACAACATTATAAATAAATAAAATTTATTTATTTATTTCATGATTATAATTTATTTCTACGAAATTTTATTGCAAACACTGTCATTATAGATAATTCACTGCATGGTCTCTTAATTTCTTCCTTCCTCCCCACTCCTTTTTTCTTTTCTTTTTTTTGTGTATTATTGATGGTGTAACTTATCATTTGTATAATAAAATATATAGCATTTGTTAATTGATAAAAATATAAAAAAATTTTATATAATATCTAAATAATACAATGCACGTTTCAGCAATAATACAATATATATCTTGCAATTTTTTTAAAGAACCATTCCAAGATTTTGTCAGAAACTTCTTATTTTTGTTTGATTTTGTCAGAAACTAAAATTAAAAAACAAAAATGCAGATCATTTATAGTTGTTCAACACATGTTAAACTATATTAATAGTATAAAAAAATTATATGCTCAATAATGTATATAATTTAAATCTAAAAAAAAAGTTTCAAGGAAATGCCATTTTAAAATAGGGCAAACTACATAAATCTCACTAGTTTAGGTCCTAATTACTAAGATTCCCAATAGTTTTAAATATTACTTCCTCTATCATATTTCATGTTTGAGATACATGAATTTGAATTCGCGAGATACATGTATCTGCCGAATTTTAAAATCAAGATACGTATTTTATTTGTTTAAATTAATTGGTTGTAACTGATTTCCTTAATTAGAGGAATCATTGAGGATTTTCAGATTTTCAAAATACATGGACAATTAATTTAGAAATTTAAATTAATCAAATCCCTTAATATAAGACGGAAATCAAGTAGTGTATATATGTTTAATTAA
>NW_006238934.1:2810043-2810846 GCF_000226075.1 Solanum tuberosum | reverse complement strand
ATAAATTTCATTAATATTATTAATAAAAGACAAAAACATGTATATCTTGGTCATTTAATTTGACTAATTCATTTTATTACTCTTAAAATAATAAATTTATTAGTTTGATGTATCTATTATCAATATATGGTGTATCCAACAAACTAAACACTAGATACATGAGTATCATACAAGTACATTCATATGTATCATAGAAGTATCTAGTATTAATTTCATGTATCTATTTATCTAACCTAATATTAATTTCATGTATCTATTTATATGACCTAATATTAATTTCATGTATCTATTAATTATATGATCTAATTTTAATTTCATGTATCTTTTATATGTATCTAGTATTAATCTGATGTATCAAGTATCAATTTCATACATCATATTCAAGAACATGTATCTCGGATACATAGTAAGCATATACATATAATTATATGTATCTAAATATGGAATGTAATTAAAACGCATGAACTTAAGAATAAATCATGAGTGTAGAGTATTTGTCTTATCATTAATCCAAAAAAAATAAAAAAGTCAAATCGTTATACGAAATTAATGATAGTGTAAATTTTCAACCATTAAAAAGGAGTCCGGAGCCTAAAGGGCAAAAAAAATGGTCAAAAATTCCAAAAGGGCACATCACTTTTTATTTTAGCCAAAAGGGCAAAATCGCTGCCCTAGCAGCGATTTCGTACTAAAAAAAAATTTTATTTTTTTTTATTAAAAATCGCTGCCACAGCAGGGATTTTGTAAAAAAATAAAATAAAAATTATTTTTTAGACGAAATCGCTGCTAGGGCAGCGATTTTG
>NW_006238934.1:2807793-2810036 GCF_000226075.1 Solanum tuberosum | reverse complement strand
AAACATGTATTGAAATGGTTGAGGAAGAAGGGGGGTAATGGTAGATGTGTGTAAACAGTGAATAACGTGGGGGAGTGGGCTGATGGTGTGAAGAGAGAGGAAGTAATTTGAATTGTTAAAGTCACATTAATTAAGGAGATATACTTTTAAGATAATTATTAAAAATCATATTTAAGGGGATTGTGTATCTAATTTAACTTTTAAAAAAATATGGTATAATTATTAAAAAGTGGTATTATATGTAATATTTTTAAACTAGAGGTAAAATCTATATATATGATAATAAAGTATGTCTAGATAGGTAGTTTTTCCTTTAAAATATTTACTGAATCTTCTATAAAATTTCTTTTGCCACCCGTCTTTGTCATTCACTATTACGTTCAATTTTTGTACATTGATTGTGTAAAAAATAATTATATAATCTAATCACTTAATTTTACTTTTTTTTATTTATAAATAACTCTATTTAATAATTTCAAAAAGATATTTATATAATCGCATCACACAAATAAATAAAAAAATGCACGTTGTAGACTTGTAGCAGTACTACAATTTCTTGCATTCATTTGTCCATTATTGAGGATGGTTTGGTCAGAAATTAATTACCTCTATTATTATTTTTTATTTTTGATTAAATTTAACTCTAGTTTCTTCTATTTTTATTTTCATTCGGTGTTTGAAATCCTCATCAAAATCTTAAACAAATCCGATTTACGCATTATAGGGACCATTTAGAGATGACACTCCTGATAGAATTTTCCCTCACACCCAAACCTTGAAGCCGTGATATCTAATTAAGGATGAAACAGTTCCATGCACTACGATTCATGTTGGTTAATTTGTTCTACCTTAAATGGCGGCCTCAAATATTTTTATTTAATTTTGGGAGTTATGAGGTGTTCAATCACTTAAATTTGAATGTTTGTGATTTTCATGCAGCCACGTGTTTCTCTTTCATCCAAGCAATTGTTCAATTAGAAATATATATATAAAATTTAACATTAAAACATATCTGGGAAAAACTTTTAATTTTTATTCTAATTTTAATTTTATCTTCCTTCAAAAACAATCTTAGAAAGAAGAATAAATATGTCCTTATATTATTTTACATATAACTTTCGTTAGAAACCCATAATTGAGATTTGACAATAAAAAGAAGATTATCTACACAGGGGCGGCGACTCAACGTTATTGGGGCCTCAAGCCAAATTTCAATTTGAGGCCTAAAATATAAACAAACCTCATATATGTATTTTAATAAAAAAATGTTTTTCTTACACTATTTAGATGAAAATTATTAGTATTTAATATGTTTTTCAGTTATTAGTTTTAGGTAAGATTTTATCAACTCAACATTGAAAAACATCCTTTGATCAGTGAGGCAATTATTATATGAATTGTTAACATAATTTTATAAGTAATAAGTTGACGAATATTAAACAAAGATAAGAGTTAGAACCATAGAATTTGACTGAAAAAGTTGATGACTTGGTATACCCCATTTTAATATGCTTGTAGTTATGCTTGAAACTAAAATTTAAAAAAAAAAAAAAAAAATTGTAATTCATTTCGTTCAACACTTTTCACTATTAATTGTTATTTTTAACAAAGTACAAAAAATGCTAAAGTGAGTAAAATAATATATTTTTTAAAATATAATTTTTATAATAAATAATCAATTTTCTTTTTATAAAATTTTTAACACATAATTTATTTTTGATAAAAAATCTTATTTTTCAAAGCATAGAGCAGGGCCTATCTACACAATAGACCATTAAGAAAATGTGCAAAAGTTTTTTTCAAAATTTCGACTTAAATGTCTAATAGTTCTACTTTACTATGTGTTCAACTATTTAATTGAAACAAATCATAAATTAAATATCTAAATAAAATCTGCTCATAAATTTGAGATTTAGAAATTTACTTGGAAACTCTAAACTACCCAAATAAATAATGACATTATTATGCATTTTCTAGACAAATAACATCTTGAAGAATCTGTATATATGATTTGATTAGATCAGCTAATAAGTGTAATGACTCATTTGGTCGTTTTGAGTACTAGAGTTTTTTATTACATAAAAAACTCTTTCGATAGATTCTAAATGAGTATTTTGGACTATTTATAACTAGGGGTGTACAAAACCGAACCGAGAACCGAACCAAACCGCAAACCGAGTCAACCCGAAAAAAAAACCCGACTAGTGGTTTGGTTTGACTTGGTTTGGTTTTGAAAAAAAAAA
>NW_006238934.1:2805770-2807513 GCF_000226075.1 Solanum tuberosum | reverse complement strand
TTTAATTTCCTTTAATATTTAGTCATGTAACTAATACTTATTAAACTTAATTTTAGCATGATTTAGTACTTTTAAATTATGATCATTTTCATTCTGACTTGTTAATTTGCAATATTTGTTTTACGCGATTTCATTATTATTATTTTTGTTGGATATTTTAGTGTCATTAATCATATCATATTGTGTTATATTTTTAAGAAACATCTTAGATAGTTGTATTTTGGTAGGACTAAAGAAATATTTGAAGTACAAGTAAATTATATGTTGTGTATGAATACTTTACTGGAAAAACCCGAAACAACCCGAAAAACCGAAAAACCCGAAAAAACCTGAGGTTGAAAAACCCGAGTTTTATTGGTTTGGTTTGGTTCATAAATTTAAAAATCCGACACAAATGGTTTGGTTTGATATTTGAAAAACCCGAACCAACCCGGCCGTGTACACCCCTATTTATAACTATATTATTAAATTAATGAGATAGTTTTAATAATTAATTTTGTTGATGATTAAAGAATTAACACTAAAATTAATAGTGAGCAATTTTTATCTCTTTTATAATTAGTCATATAATAATTAATGTGCAGAAGAAAGGAAAACCGAAAGAGTCGCACGATCATAGAGCAAGATTGAAAAGACCGAAATTTTTCCAGCATTGTAATTGTATATTATTGGTTAATTATCGTTAGTGGGTCTGTATGATGAATAGTGGAAAAATATTAAAGTATTGAAAGGTGAAAAGTTGATTGGTCAAATTGGGGGTAAGATAAAACAAGTAATGTTTGAAAGGTTAGGCTGCTGTAATAATTAGGGAAGTATATATGGGTGTAATTGGATAATGAATTAGAAGGATGATATGACAACTTGTGTATATGAAAATGGTGGGGATAAATTGCTGTGGGTTTGTCTGGGTAAGGACAGTAACATAATTGAGGAATAATTATGGCATAGAATTGGTCAAGAATTGAAAGTTAATATGTGGTGTAGGAAATTGTTACGTATTTGAGAAGAATGGATATGTACTACGTACAGTAATTAGATAAATATTGGTTGGTTGTTTTTGTTAGTGTTGATGTATTAAAAATTGTATGGAAAACGTGGTTAGTCATTCATGTGAGTTGTTGGCATTATTGTACGACTTCTTAATGACCAATTAATGAATGATTGACAATTGAGTTAGTTATTACCATCATATAGTAATAGATTGAAGTTGGCAACATACTCTAGTGAAGTGTAGTTTATACAATTGAATAGGTCAGGTTTTACTTATGGCATAGGTGTTATGAGTTAGCATGGTTCCTTCATCACCAGTTAGCTTCCATTTTTAATTAATATTATTTTATTATCATAATACAAGGTAAGTTGTAATATATTGAGATCTAGGTAATTAAATATTAGGTATATTATATTATTCGAATATCGTTAAAGTTATGCCAATTGGAGGAATTAAGACTTACCCTTAGGTTTGAACTTTAGGAAATAGATTATAGAATTAGGTGGGTCTAGGCTTAGACATAGAATAATATAAGTGTTTATAGACTCGTTAACTTACAAATTATGCATATATACTTGATAGATTGGAAAGGTTCGGAGGCATTGAGGAAAGGAAAAGTATTGGAGAAGTAGCTTGCTTGACTTTGGTTCTCCAATGGAGGTAGGTTATGGTTTATTTTATGTGATAGATAGATTCTTAATAGTGATTGATATTCATTGAGTGATATTGTGAATTTCTCTATGTACTTGGTT
>NW_006238934.1:2786767-2805728 GCF_000226075.1 Solanum tuberosum | reverse complement strand
TGTAGCTTGGTTGTGTGGTTTGTGATTGGTCTGAAATCCTGAGACCGTGGAATTTATAATCTTGAACCCTCTCTATCGAAGTGATGCGTTGATTAAAGAAGGCTTGATGAAATATTGTTAATGAATTGAAAAGTGGTGATAATAAATGATAAATTAATGGTATAATTGGATCGGAGTGTCACGTTCCAACACGATATAATTGGATCGAAGTGTCATTTTCAGACACGGTAATATTAAAGGAAAACTATATTGAATGAACTTAATGTACTCAATCCCAAAGAACTCAATTCCCAAATTAGTTTGGTTTGGAGGCAAGAGTCCTCATGTGTGATCTTGATATTGTTGACTGATTACGTACTTACTTTAGTGTTGTTGACACTAGTTCATGTGTTTGTTGATTGCCACCTGCTAAGTGTCATAGTTGATTTTATACTATTATTCATTACATATTAGTTTATATTTTGGGTTGGCCGATGATATCTACTCAGTACTTGTTGCCTTGTACTGAGCCCTACTTGTGTTTTCTTTGTTTCTTTTTGTGGAGTGCAGCGAGTGTATCAGTGACTTCGACTCGCCCTCAACTCTAGCCAGTCTCCAGCACATCAGGTTTCAGGGTGAGCTATTCATTCCAGGTCGTGTTGGATTCTCTTGGTCATGGCATGGTGTCCTTAGTTTTCAGACATAAACTATTTTATTCATTTATTTTGGTGTCTTTAATACTCTTAGACTTAGTAACACCATTTTTTTTAACACTTATTTTCGTATTTACAGCCTTTTATAGAAATTACCTAAATTCCTCGATTTTTTCGTGTGTATTAGCCTATGGATCTGGCTCCTTGCAGTACCCAAAAAAATTTTCTGAAAAAACTTTATGAGGACCTCTGTAATGAGTTGGAGAACCACCACGTATACTCACACCATTTTTTTAACCCTTATTTCCGCATTGCATGCCCTTTTTTAGGAATTATCCAAATTTCTCGATTTTTCGTGTTTATTATTCCTTGGATCGTTAGTCTTGAGCACCCAAAAAATATTTCTGAAAAAACTTTATGAGGATCTCCATAATGAGTTGGGGAACCACCACGTATACTCACACCATTTTAAAAAGTCTATTTTTGCATTTATAGACTCTTTTTTAGGTATTACCCAAATTCCTTGATTTTTCTTATGCCCATGCATCTGGCACCTCAGAGCATCCAAAAAAAATTCTGAATTTATTTTATGAGGACCCTTGTAATGAGTTGGGGAACTATTATGTTCAATCCCACCATTTTTTTCAGCTATATTTTCGCATTTTCGAGCCAACTTTTAGAAATTATGAGACTTTCTTGATTTTTTGTGTGTACTAGCTAAAGGATTTGGCGCCTCAAAGCATCCAATAAATTTTTCTGAAATTAAATTTATGAGGACCTCCGTAATGAGTTGGGAAAGCATTACGTACAGTCCCAATGTTTTTTTTCAAGCATATTTTTGCATTTATGAGTCAACTTTTAGAAATTAAGTGACTTTCTTGGTTTTTTGTGTGTCATGGATCTAGCATCTCGGAGCACCCAAAAAAAGTTTCTGAAAAAACTTTACGAGGACCTATGTAATGAGCTGATGAACCATTACATACAGTCTCACCATTTTTTTCAGGCATACTTTCACATTTATGAGCTAACGATTAGGAATTGCGCGACATTCTTTGATTTTCGTGTGTATTAGCCCATTGATCTGGCGTCTTGGAGTTCTCAAAAAAATTATGAAAAAACTTTATGAGTACCTCCATAATGAGTTGGGGAATCATTGTGTACAGTTCCCCCGATTTTTCAAGCATTTTTTGCATTTACGAGTCAACTTTTAGGAATTATGCGATTTTCTTCGTTTGTTCGTTTGTATTAGCCCATTGATCTGGCGTCTTGGAGTTCTCAAAAAAATTATGAAAAAACTTTATGAGTACCTCCATAATGAGTTGGGGAATCATTGTGTACAGTTCCCCCGATTTTTCAAGCATTTTTTTGCATTTACGAGTCAACTTTTAGGAATTATGCGATTTTCTTCGTTTGTTCGTTTGTATTAGCCCATTGGATTTGGCTTCTTGAGCACCTTAAAATTTTGTCTGAAAATTTTATGAGATTCTCCTTAATGAGTTGTGGGAGCATTACATATAGTCCAACCATTTTTAAGGCATATTTTCGCATTTACGAGCCAATTTTTAGAAATTACGCAATTTTCTTTGTTTTTCGTTTGTATTAGACTGTGGATTTGGCGTCTTGGGGCATCCTGAAATTTTTTCTGAAAAAACTTTATGAAGACCTCCATAATGAATTGAGGGAGCATTACGTGTAGTCCAACCATTACTAAGTCATACTTTTGTATTTACAAGCCACCTTTTAAAAATTACCCGTCTTTTTTTGTTTTCGTGTGTATTAACCCGTAGATTTGGCGTCTTAGGACATTCTGGAATTTTTTCTTTAAAAAACTTTCTGAGGGTTTCCATTAGGGGTGTACATAGGTTGGTTTGGTTTGATTTTTCATTAAAATAAATCTAAACTAATTATGTCGGTTTATTAAATCTAAAAACTAAATCAAATCACATAAAGTCAGGTTTTTCGACTTCGGCTTTAGTCGGTTCTTTCGATTTTTTACAACTATATGGTGTTTGAAAAAGAGATCAAATATATTTTCACTTACCTGTGTGATAAGCTAAACTTTAAAAATGTTAAATGAATAGAAATCTTCAATAAGATGGTAAAATTCACACGTGTCCAAAATACTTTTATTGGAGTATCAACGTTCATTATGTGAAATTAATAAGATTAAAGACTACAGTCAAACTAAATACAAAATAAAATATTTACAAAGTAAATTGTTAACTTCGAATTTGAAAAACTATAACAATATAATTATAACTTCCGATCTTAATACAAAATAAAGTCCAAATTTGAAATAATATATCTAAAACATTGAAAAACTATAAACTAACTAAAAATATATTAGCAAAGTAGATCATAAATAATATTTTTATCTATAAAGAAAATATTTCATAATGAGTTGGGAGAGCATTACGTATAGTCCTGCCATTTTTTTAAGGTAAAAACAATCTGATAAACAAATTTCCATGTTTTGCCATGTCAAGAAACATAATGCAAATATTGCCTTAAGGCAAAGGAATCTGCACAACTTTTCTGTGAAAGATTAAAAAGGTGCTTTAGAAAGTATTTACACAGCAAAAATTGAATAAATGAAAGTTACAACATATCTATTGACATAGTATTGAAGCTCTGAATGTTATTACAGAACTGTTACAAAATGGAATTGTCACTCTTACTGAGTAGCAAAGAGCCATTGTCACAATAAATAAAGGGATTCCTCTCACTCACTAAATCAAATTCTGGAAACCAATGATCAAGCCTTTCCTCATTTACAACCATTTCTAAATCCCAAGGAGGGATTTATCTTTGACAGAATTAGCTAGCAACATGTTATGTTACAGTATTAGACGTATTTTTCCTGAGTGTGGTACAAGTACACACAAAAATTACAGATACAGATCAGAGGATGACACACAAGAAAGAAACCAATCTGCTAATGGTTAATTTGCGATAGAGGAGATCGTGGGACTAGTGATGGCTTTACTTCCTTTACTTGAAATGACTCGAAAGTGTTATTCTCCCGAAACTCCTCTAGAAGGGATTCCACTGGCATGGTGCGCAAAGATTCAATAGTCCCCTTGCTTGGAACATCTGGCTCAGACCTGACTGGTGTTGATCCAGTTGGCTCATAATCCTGTGAGTCATTAAGGAAAAGACATCTCATGAAAAGGCATGATACAGAGTTTTATTTTGTCAATTAAAAGGTAATATAAGATGCAAATGGCAGCATTTTTCTTTTCTGTTGCATTTGGAAAAAACACTGACAGGTGAAGAAAAACCACCATGCTCATGGTAGCTACTCAAAGTTATAATGGATTATGATAAACAACATACCATATATCTCTGCTGAAAAGTTTCAAGGGCCTTCTGTTCTATAGAAGTACACTGACTAGCGTGATCGTGCTCAAGTACTCCAATGGTTTCTGAATGAGTGTTGGCAGTATCCAAAATGCCAGATATAGATGCTCTCTCTTTCTCCGACAAGCCTGGGTTAGAATTTAAACCAGAAGAAAAGTTATGCAACCAGCAGATGTAGCTAGTATTGTAAAATGCTTCTTCAGTAAATGCACAAACTCTATTATATTTAGAACACATTGGGTAAGACAAGAGAAAGATTACTAGTAGACAAATCTAATCAAAAAAGAGGAAAATAAAACTTAAAAGAGACAGAGAGCATAGGAAACTTACTGTCAAAAGATTGAACGGCATCTTCACTATTCCTTGTTACGACTTCGTCAGCAGCATCCTTTGTAGAGTCAAATTCAGTTACATGTTGCTCATTACTGTCACACATATTCCTGTCACCAGCAAAAGAAAAATAAAGGAATCCATTAAGGAAATTCAATGTAATCCTTAAGTTTCTCCGCAAAGAAACAGCTAAAGTTTATATTTTATAAATACATTCAGCATCATGAAATCAGGTACCAAAGCATATTAAAAACTAACCTGACAACTGAATGCATTGTCAAGACATGTTGACTACCCATGTCATTAACTGATTCATTTGTACTTTGCCACTGCTTATGAGCTGTTTCAGTAGTGCTTACACTGGATATGAAAAACAAAAAAGAATTGTAACAGAAATACAGAAATAAAAGTGAAGGTAAAATAATAGAAAGAAAACAAAATGATAGAGATCCAATCAAAAACAATGAACTGACAATATTAGGGAACAGAAATTCGATAGAGATCAGATGCATATTTAAATGAAATAAAAGGCTGAAACTCAAAACAACAACAAAGTCGGATTCTTACCACTTCTGCATAAGTAATTCCATCCGACAATGTTTAGCAGCTGAGAAATCAGCATTTTCTTTCGTGCTACTGCCTGCTTGCGTAGAATAATCCTGCCATTTTCTTTTTGCAACTGTTGTAATACCCTCCATAGAGGATACATGTCCATCCAAGAATGTCTTATTTCCAGTAACAGTTTCTCTAAGATCAACTAAGCGTGTACCCACCTGTCAACTACAGTATAAGGAACCCAAAGGAAGATATACCATTAATGATTACAAGATTAAAAAAGACGAACCAGCTCTTTTTGTCGATGCAGGTGATTGGAGACCATGGTAGTCATATCAGCAATAAGCTTCTCTGCTTCTGCTCTTGATTGTTCCTGAAACAAACTCAAACATCAGTCACAGTAAGGACAACTAATATCTATACAGGCAGAATTTTCAAATGTATACCTCATATGCCGCCTCAAATTCAGCAATACACTTCGTCTGGATCTCATCAACTGTCGACGCATGTCTTTCAAGTTTTTTTGATTCTTCCACAAGCTTATCAAAAAATCCTTGAATGATCTCGGAGATATTTGCCAAATGCTCTGTACTATCGTGAAATTTCTGCACAATGAGAAATCTAAGAATAAAAAAACATGAAAGAAACCTTAAAAGAATAGATAAAAGGCAGACTACTCCTAGAGATAAAGTAACAAATGAAACCTGACGAAGTTCGCCAGCAAAAAGTGCCATTTCTCCTTGGTGAGTTGAGAGAGTGCTCTGGAGTTCTTCAAATAGGGAATTTGCTTCCACATCTTCCGCATCAAAAAACTGCATCACGGAAGGGAAAAGTGAAGTGTTCAATCCTGCAACTGCATTGATCATTATAACATACATGGACTGAAACACATACAGAGAAGGAACAAATCCATACTTCTTTAATGGAAATTGAATTAGAAGAAGCCAAAGCAGAAATCTCCTCCAGAGCAGCAGTAGAACTAGCTTTATGCAGTTTTACCACATTTTGCATGGCCTCTAAATGAGATACATACAGGGCCCTTGAAGCTCTAGTTTTCCTCTTCAAATCTACAACAGCCTACAAGAATTTTTTTTATCTCACAAACAGTTCAGAAAAATTGGATTTTCAGCTAATATGAAATTAAAAATGCGAAGCCCAGTATCAGAAGTAAAACAAACCAAATAACTACAAATTTTATAATTAAGGAAATAAAAGAAGGAATGTCTGCCACTGGTTATCACCTTATCATGAGATTCAAGAAAGTCGTGACAGAATTTCTCAACACACTGGAGGTGTTCATTTTGTCGACACACTGATGTTGCCACCGAGTTGGAAAGGAAACCAAGTTGTTTTGCAAGGTCAGTTTGAAAGTTGTTCACCACCGACCTATTATCGGCACTCAGCTTGTCTTCTCTGTCTGCAAAAAACAATATTAGAGGAAAAGAATAACTGATCCCAACAAATCATTTCTGCAGATTGCTATCAGATGCCTTACCAATTTTCAGAAATAGTGAAGTGTTGTCTTTAAGTGATTTCTCCAACTGAGCCCGTAAACTACATGCTTGCTGAGCAAGGGCATTTTCTGTAAATATCAACATAAATTAAAGACCAAAGTCTATGTGACATTCAAAACCAAAGGTCAGACCACTTTACCAGCTTTTTTCTGTTCGCAGATGATAAAATCCCGCTCCTTGAGGGTGTACTTGCTTTGTCTTAATTCTTCCTCAGCATTAGACAAGAAGAAGGTAGTTTGGTTCAAGTGTTTCTGCAAGAAGCATCAATAGTAAGAGCTTTTGAACAGGATTTTAAAAAATGATATTAGAACAGAAGGCTAGAAACTCACCTGTGTAGCATCAAGTTTACATGTCAAATCTGAGCACTGATGAACCTGGTGATCATATCTACTTTGCAACTCCTCAAGTTGCTGATTTTCACAAACCAAAAATCGAAATCACTCACACTACACAAGTGGAATACATAAGACACGTGTCAACAACAAGAGTTTCAGAAAGCAGACCTTCAGCTGGTTTTCTAAGGTCACTCCCATTTGTTCAATTTGATCTGTCATAGCCTAAACATGGAAAAGGTAAGAATTGCTTTCAAATGTATAGTGAGACTGAGACGATAATTCAATACCAGAAACTCATACAAAAAACTGATTGAAGCTATATAATCCACTACTCAATAAGGCTAACATACAGTGAATTTAGATATATTACACACTATAACAATAAATAGAATCACTAATAGACAGCAAACAAGACGAAATATAGGCAAAAACTACGATGCACAACCTTTATCATACATTGACAGTAAACAAGACATTGTGGGCAAAAACAAAGATGTGTTACCTTTCTCTCATTCTCCTCCTGATAATATCGATCTTTTGGTATGTACACACCATTCTTTTCACGTGTAGCATACACCTCTGGAAGAACAAATGGAACAAAAAAAAATGAACAATTATGTTAAACAGTTTCTACAAAAAGAAAAATGATAACTGATGAGGGTGTCACACCACAATTGGCTAGAACAAAAAAGTACTCGCCTGCTTTAAGCCTGTCAATTTCACCATACAGATCCTTGATGAGGGTGGATTTCATCATTTTTTGATTCACCTACAGATTTAACGAAGAAATAAGATACAGAGACAACAGACGACCAAAATAATTAGTTCCATGGTTCAAATTTAATTAACACTATGAGGTTATATGGAAATTAGTACCAGATAAGGTGAGGATGAAAGATATAAAGCAGTCAGCTGCTAGAGATTAAGCAGATAAATGTTGAAACTTTGATTACTCAAGCAAACTGACCGATTTGCTTCAATTAACCAAAGTACTTTGGGAACATCAGAAAAGTAGCCAATTTTTACATATTAGATCTGAAATCTTTATGCAAAAGTCAAAACCTGATAATCCATATCCATTATGTAGTTACATACTAGTGAATGTGAAACATCTTAAAGTATAGGTCATGTAGTGGTTGTGTTTCAACCCAAACAACAATGATATCTCTATTCATTAGAGGAAGAATGGCATGGTCAAAAAAATTTAATCAACTTAGGAAAAACAGCTCCATTCCGAAAAAGGAATTTCATCTGAAAACTACTCCGAAACAAATATGGTGAAGTAAGGCGAGCAATACTTGCCTAAAGCTGTTGTACTAAACCAGAAAATGAGGAATGTTCAGCTGGAGATGACAGAAGAAACATTGATTGATAAGATGACACATAAATCATCTGGCAAGTGGAATGCAACAAGAATATGAATCACTATGACGTTATATACATCCAGAAGATACTCATGGAGATTCAACATACATAATAAATCATTCATGTGAACAGTAGATGGACACTGATATTGCATTTGAATGTCAAACAGCACCAGCAATCAAAGAATTATTGACTTGTTTTTAGATAATTAAGAGTGGAGAACCGTGAGATGAGTCATGTAAGAAACTGTTTGCTTATTCATGCATTCTACATTTTACCTCAGGCTTATTCTTAATATTCTTTGCCCTGTGGGCATAATCCAGCGTACTCAAGGTCTCCTCCAGACAGTGAACAGCAGGTGACACTGTGGCAATAATACATGTTTTTGTTCTTCCTCCCAATGAATCACGGAGCAAACGTGTGAGTTTGCTATCCCTAAATTTCATAGTAAGCATCATAAGAAATGGCTTAGAAACACACAGAGCAAAAACCAAATGAAAAAATGATCGCAGTTAGTAACTACCTGTAAGGGACATGCCCAAGATGCTCAACAAGAGCACTAATTACTCTCCCTAGTGTAAGTAGACTTTTGTTTATTTCTCCAGCTTCCCTTGCACGCCCCTGACAAATGGTACAAGAGACAGAGGATAAGGGCACAGATTAAAGAAGTTGAAGTACAACAAAATGGAAAAATAAGAGGAAAAACTACTTAGACAGCAGTGCCTACACTATAAAGAGAGAAGGAACAGATGATTTGTGTGTGGTTGACCAAACAAGATCAAGAAACAACCTTCGCAAAGAGTTTGTACAAGATAAGTAAACACATTACCTCCCTAGCCCCAGAACGTGAAATATTTTCTGAACCAGCCAAATCTACTAAATTAAGCTTGCCACATTTTATGAGTTCTTCGCCTTCAGTGTTTGCTTCCTTGATGTGTATTGTTATGGAGAAAAGAGAATGTGAACGACTGAAAAAAGGAAAGAGCATTGCTTCTAACATATTGAATGCAACATAATAATAATGATGGATTCTACAAAGAAACAAAAATCAGTACCTTGATTGCTTATTCAGCAAGGTTTCTGCAGTCCGACGTTTTGCTGATCCCCTTTCAAGCAAGGCGAATATCTCACTAGCACTTGTAACAATTTCTTCTTCAAGTCCTCTCACTAATACTCCACCTTTTCCATCTTCCATAAGTGGCAATTGTTTCTTTTGCCTATCTTCTACAGAAACTTTTGATAAATCATCAGGGGCTAACAAGTCAGTGATCTCTTCATTGTACAACTCCAAGAAAGTTACTTTCACACTATATTCTGCATTTTGACTCTCCAGCATATCAAAAATTTGCTTGACTGCTCGAGGTATAACTCCTGCTCCTGGAGGAAGTTCACTGTTATGCCCACTCTGTTACATCAGGCAATCACAGGTTAGAAACAAAAATCGTTACATAAGCTTCTACAGTGGGATTGAGGCACAAGGCCTGTCAGCTAGTACCTTAGACCTCTTACATTCACCTTCCATGGTGTATGTTTTACCTGTACCAGTTTGACCATAAGCAAAAATAGTACAGTTAAATCCCTCTAAAACTTCATTCACAATTGGGATAATTGCCTGATCATAAAGATCCCTTTGCTGAGCAGATGGGCCAAAAACCTGAACAGAACAGAACATGATAGAAGCAGTTCTTTTGTCATCAGAACATGATAGAAGCATGAAAAGACCATAACTTAAAACATAAGACAAATTGTAGCAAAATATTGGCATTGAACATCTCATGGCTAAAGTGCTTACATCAGTTTAGATCAGAAATTTCACACGATAATTCTTTGTGTTAAAGAGTATCTTAGGTGGGCATTTCCATATTTTAGCACTAAGAGCGATATCCAACTTAATAATGATAATGGTAACTCACCCCAAGGATGGGGGTAGGAGAATTCTCTACCACTGAACATAAAACAAGTCGGATCATATTATTTTTCTGTTGTAAACAAGAACAAAAATCACTAATATTTCAGACAAGCAGTAAAACCAGAAATCCACTCTAAATTAAGGATGCTATTAAAACAATGAGATATCAGTAGTATTCCCTTTCTTTAACATAAGAAGTGACACACAATATATGGGAGTGAGGAACTCTGGTTAAGTTGATATCTCACCAATAGTTACTGTAGTCCAACGTCAGTCTGATTAAGAAATAGATGATCGATTTGAGAGGACAGGATGTAGTTCTTTTCTTAATTTAGAAAGGTGCATAAGATCAATCTATAATGAGGATGGTGATGTCAAAGACTGGCATTGGCATGACAAAAGAGCTACAAGTGAGAAACATTGCAGGAGCAGAGTCACAGTCCAGCAATTGCTTATCTCCCCACTGGAGGAATCCCAACCCTCAATTTACTTTAACCAAATCAACCTGGGACTCAATGACAACTAATTGGTATGCTCAATGAAGTAAATAAGAAAACCTGGAAGAAGAATCTAAAAAGCAATGCATCAGCTCAGAGAATGAATGAATTAAATGATCTGACTGACATGTTGCTGAACACAGTTATCTGGTTTTAATTTGAGAGAGCAGACATAAAGATAGGATAAACAATCACAGATAATCTCTAGGGATCAAGGTATCTATTTCTTTTACCGTCTAGTTGTACTCAAGCGCTTTAATCTTCTTTAAGACTAAAATATGCAGTTTCATCACTTCTTCAACCAAAAAAGGAACATTAGAAATGAAGGGTAAATACTTACTCCCACCAGGTGTTTAGACCAAACCAATGGAACTTACCATGGTTAAGTGCTTTAATGAAGCAATTATAAATTAATTAACCATGGTTAAGTGATAGTCGTATATATTCAAACACATGCCATGCATCTAGTGTAAGCACCCTATGAGAGTAAGTTTTTACCGAAATGGAGCAGTATTTCTTTGTTCATGGAAACATGGAAAGCCCTTCTCGTGTAAAAATTGCTTTCTTCTTCCAGGTCTATGTTCAAATACAAGAGCAATATTTATTTTCTAACCTAAATAGAGCAAAGGAAGTAGATTTAGGTTCTATAATCACACTTAGAATGTCTATGGCAAAGGTTTCTTCTTTCAGGTTTATGTTCAAACACAAAAGCGAAAAACCCAATAACATTAGTTCAAATAGGGGTAAAAGGAAAGACCTTCAAATTCCAAGTACCAATTCAAAATCAATGCAAAAGCATAACCAAATGAACAACAAAATTGATTCCAGTATACTAACTAGATTTCAAACAAAAAATGAAACCATTTTGTAATCAAACACTAATTACCTTATCAAATGTAAAAACCCTATCTATGTGCTTCCCAGCAATATTCTGTGACACAGCTACCTCTTTTTGGTACTCATTGCAAGTCACCACTTGCGGAGCATTATTCCGCACTTCATCCTCACTAAACGGCCTATAATACATCAAATCAACAAAATTAATCCATTTTTTTGGACTTAAACTAATTAGCAATCGAGTCTTAAATGATCAATATTAAGCATTTTATGAGTAATTAACGAAAATTACAAACGAAATGATAATAATTAGTACCTGCAACGAAGCAGAACTTGAACGTTTACACTTTTCTCCTTCTCATGGCGATTCGACATTTTCAAAGGAGTCGATTTTTAGAGAGAGAATGTTAGAGAGAGAAAGAGATTAGCCGTTTGAGTTTGGGAAGATCTGAAAATGGGAGCGGGATGAAGAGGAGAATTTGAATTTTTTGGGAAGACGCTCTTGATCATCATCTGACCGTTGATTTTGCTAGAATTAAGATAAACGGTTGAGATGATTTTGGAATTTCAGATGAGGTTGCCAATTTATGAAGTCATCTACCGGGTCATGTTCGATTTGTTGTCCGGTTCGGGTCTGGCTTCTTCATGGAAGGATTCTAACATGGGCTTGTATTTGAACAAAAGCCCAGTTGCGAAAGAAGGTAGTTTGTAAGTCTTTTTTTTTTGTAAAAATTAGGCAAATGACATAGTATAAGAAAGAAATTACTTCCTTTCCCTACTCTTTCATTAATTACCAAAAATCCCATTTTTAGTGTTTTTCGGATACATAATATAGCAGTGTGGATACTTAATATAGCAGCGCGGATACTTTAATTAATAACGGGCGGATACTTAAATTATTAAGTTGTTAGCAGCACGGATACTTAATTAACGGGCGGATGCATAATATAGCAGTGCGGATACTTTAATTAAAACGGGCGGATACTTAAATTATTAAGTTGTTAGCAGCACGGATACTTAATTAACGGGCGGATGCATAATATAGCAGTGCGGATACTTTAATTAAAACGGGCGGATACTTAAATTATTAAGTTGTTAGCAGCACGGATACTTAATTAACGGGCGGATGCATAATATAGCAGTGCGGATACTTTAATTAAAACGGGCGGATACTTAAATTATTAAGTTGTTAGCAGCACAGATACTTAATTAACGGGCGGATGCATAATATAGCAGTGCGGATACTTTAATTAAAACGGGCGGATACTTAAATTATTAAGTTGTTAGCAGCACAGATACTTAATTAACGGGCGGATGCATAATATAGCAGTGCGGATACTTTAATTAAAACGGGCGGATACTTAAATTATTAAGTTGTTAGCAGCACAGATACTTAATTAACGGGCGGATGCATAATATATCAGTGCGGATACTTTAATTAATAACGGGCGGATACTTAAATTATTAAGTTGTTAGCAGCACAGATACTTAATTAACGGGCGGATGCATAATATATCAACGCGGATACTTTAATTAATAACGGGCGGATACTTAAATTATTAAGTTGTTAGCAGCACAGATACTTAATTAACGGGCGGATGCATAATATATCAACGCGGATACTTTAATTAATAACGGGCGGATACTTAAATTATTAAGTTGTTAGCAGCACAGATACTTAATTAACGGGCGGATGCATAATATATCAACGCGGATACTTTAATTAATAACGGGCGGATACTTAAACTAATAAAGTATCCGGTTAAGTTGAATTGGGGGAAAATAAGGGATTTTTGTATTTTAATGAAAGAGTAGGGAAATATTGAGAATAGGTAAAGAAGTGTTGTGTATTTAAGTAATTTTTCCTTTTCGGTTGAGAAACTATGTAACTACACAAATATATCTATCATACATACTAATTTAATCCACTCTATGGTTTGAAATAATTGCATATTGTCTCACCAATTAAGAATTTCGTATCATATTTCAAATCAAACACCACTCCTTCAAATTCCCCCTTGCTCTCTCTTTCTTTCTCTCGCTCGCTGTCTCTCTGTGTGCAGGGGTACACTGATGAATGTATCAGCGTATTTTTGACACCAGATACATTCTGAAAATATAGATACACAAGAAGAGAGACGAGTAAGAGAGTGAGCTATGAGGCTGTCAGTGTCTCATATATATGTGAATGACGCTTGGATACAACATATTTGAAAACATGTATCCACCAAGATACATATAAGAGTATCCTTGATGTGAAAGCACGTAATTAGGATCTAAACTTACAAAATTTGTATTTTTTTATTTTTTGGGGTCAATCAAACATGAAAAAATTGAAAAATACTTTTCAAAATAACATGTCCGTCCGCCATCCGTAACCAAATACACCCAAAGAGTGTGGGGCCGGTCCTGATGGGGGCATATTCGGCGCATGGAATCAAACACTAAAGTTTGCTCTAGAACTAACATATATGCAGCCTAGCTAGTAAGTAAAGTATTAAAGTGTACCAACATGGGTTGTGATGCACTGGTGAGAGTGCTTCACCCTTAACCAGAGGTCTCGGGTGGGTTCGAGCCTTGGGTATGGAGAAATCCAGTTGGGAGCGCCACCCCCCCGAATGGACCCTACAGAGCGCGATCCGAATTTAGTCGGAGCTCCAATGTGGGCTTCCCGGACACCAGGTGGAAAACCAAAAAGAAAAGTATTTAAAGTGTATAATGTTTAATTAATTGACTAATGCATATACAATGTATATGTTAATGTACGTATTGATGATAACGAAGTGAATTAATTTATTCTTTTGAATATTTGCTAACATCTTGATCTTGGGTAACAAAGAGTTTCATTCCTATACCGCCGGCCTTATTGAATTTGAATAGGCAAAGGTTGTATATGAAAGTTACATTTCTCATTCACTTGGTTGTCACTATAAATTTACATTGCAATTTGTTGACTAAATTAAAGATCCAAAATTGATACTTCTCTCATCTTATTCGACACATAATAGTGGCAACAACATTTCTTCTCCATAAAAATAGAGATAACGTAAGCATATATTTTATTCAATCAAAACCTTGCTTGTGGTACAATAATATACATAGACGGAGCTAGAGACAAAAGTTACATGTTTAGTCAATTACTTTAGTAATTTTGATCCAAACTTTGTATTTATCTTTAAAAAATCAAGAAATCCATCTAATAGGGAACCAATAATTTTAAAAAGGCTAAAATCTTATTATAATATACAAGCTACATTCTTCCCTAAACAAAATGTACTTTTGAAAACCTTCTGTCGAACCTGAATTAGATTAATATAATGATCATATTGCAATATTAGTATTTGTGTTTGATAATTTGTCAAAAATTCGAGCATTGCAAAACTATGGCATATGATTGCATATTTTGACTAGTAAAATGAATATAAATTAAAGATGGCGAAATTGTGCAGAATAGCAAACAGTTATATCAAATGGTATAGCTATTATTTTGGGAAATTCTAATCTCAATTTACACAAAAATCTTGTCCTACCAAATCTCATGGTACAAGAAAATTGAACATTGAAATAATTAATTCCCTATTCTAGCTCATGAATTCTAAGATCATTTCTTCATGCTATACAATAACAATAATAACATATCCAATATAGAAAGGTTGTTTCTGATAGACCATCTGCTCAAAAACATCATGCTACTCTATATGATGGCACTCAAAATGTGATCCAATTTTAAAAGTTACAAAAACATTCTATTTTCCTATGCTATTATTCATATAACAATATCTACAAAAACTCCTCCACCAACTCACCAAAATCAAACTTCCCATTGCAACATTCCACAGCATTAACCACTTCTTGAAATGCATTAACACTGCATGGCACCACCAATCCATTTGTTTGATCAAACCCAAACTCATTGTAAGTTTTCTCCAACAAAATCTTGAACAATGGATGAGAAAGATAGCTCGTTGGAACGATGAATCGTTCTCGTTCTTCCCCCACATAGATGGCCAAATTCCCTATTGGTATTGATGAATTAGGGTTAGCTAGTGACCATTCTTCATTGTTTTTGTTGTCCTTAATAAGAAAGTATTCATGAGTAGGACTTGTTATTGCCTTAGCCTTCTTGGCTAATTTCTTCATTGAAATAAACTTGTTCATTCCTAGCATTTTAATTTCCCCTTTGAATAAATTTGGATTGGAAATATAAAAGGTAGAAGAAGAAAATATATGAAGAGAAAGAAAGTTAAAAGGGAAAGAAGTTCCTTGAGTAATATATATCCACTAGAAAGGGTGGGTGGGATGGTTTTTCTCAAAGAAAACTATGATTGTTAATGTAGTTCATTAAATTTATATATTATAGATATTATTTTATGTATTTTGGACTTGTCAATAGTTTAGTGCAATTATTAGTAGGTATAAAATATTATAGCCTATCTAACCAAGAAGATATTTTTTATTGGATGGTATGACTCCCCAAATATAAAGGGATAATAGCATTTTCGGACCTTCATTTATTGGCGAATTCTGATTTTGATCCTTATAATATATGATTTGATATATTTAATTTTTAATTAATTAAAATATGTGTTTTTGATTCCTTTACGTAAAAAAATTATTGTAATTGAATCATTTTTAGAAGTATATTATTCTCAAATACGAGCAACAACACAAAATTAATACAACGCATAGGTAATTAAAGATTAAATTGTGGATTAATCATTAATAATACTTAATGATTGTGAGTATTCACAAGCGACAAGATCAAAAAGTCATATTTTAAGTTAAATATATTTAGTAAAATATCATAAAAATTAAAATTAAATTATCAATAATATATAAAGGGATTAAAAATGCTATATATTAGCACAAATATAAATGTAGTTGGAACAATACATATTCTCAAAAAAATAATTAAAACTTCGTTAGGTAAATGAATGTAAGAGATCAAGAGTTGTTTATATCAAATACTTGTAACCACTTATAAGGACTCCTTAAATCAAATATTAACAACTACTTAACTAATGAATTAGCATAAAAAGAGAACTTGGATTAGTTATAACCAACCTATTCTACCAAAAAAACTAAGACATATAATAGTCGTATAATTGAATGAAGAATATAATCATGGTTTAGTTGAAGAGTTAACTTAATTCCTTGCCATTTGTCAATCTAAATAAGAAAATTAAAGTTAATAAGGATTTTCTATTTACAAAAGTTATCCCTTAATTATCATTTATCACCAACTCATCAATTTGTTGGACGGCTTGTACGTCAAATCCAAGAAGCCTTTATTATAATATTAAAAGTTTAAAACCCTTTCAATATTACTAGTCACTTAATTAGGTGTATAAAATTAGTCGAACTACCAAACCTTGAAAATGAAAAAAAAGAGACAAGAAACTAAACGTGCATACACATAACGTGTGGAGAGAAGAGCAAAACTTTTTTTTTTTTTTTTAAAAAGGCATATGTATTAACGAGGGATTAGACTTACTAATAAAGTTTTAGGGTCCCTAATGACACGTATAATTGGCTAAGTCATCGAAGTGAAAGAGTCACGTGACAACCTTGAGTTATAATTTATATCGAGTGATAGATAAAATACTTTTAATTGGGTAAATCATCGAGGTGAAAGTCACGTGACAACCTAGAATTACAATTTATATCGAGCAATAGATAAAATATTTTGTAAATGACTTAAATACATGACAAAATATTATAAATAGCAAAGTAATCTTGTTATTGAGATTTTGTGTAATTAATTAACTTGTTGTCACGATTCAATGTAATTCAAAACTCATCGATGATGGAAGAATGACGGTACTTTGTAAGATGACAAACACATACTTTTCAAAACAGTTGTTTATTTTGAAAAAGTATATTAGATGTATACAGCTGTTTTGATTTTTCTAAAAAAAAAAAATTGTGTGGAAATAGCTCACTTTAAAATATGACAGAAGTCAAAATTAAATAGAATATTCTTTGTGATTTTGACTTCACTCGTTTGTATATTGATGATGCCTAACTTGTGCATATATATGATATTAAAAAAAATATATGTAATGATCAGTACGAAATTTTGTACCTGATTCTTGGAAAATGTCATTGCAGAATTTTTATTTTATAATATATATATATAACCTTCCATAAGATTCTTGTTTCACAAATCAATAAAGTCAATAACAAGAGTTGCCTTTGAGAGAACGTGTTTAGAATAACGATTGAGTTTGTTAATATGGTTCAAGGACACATAAATTATAACATCAAATAATAGGATTGTTAATGCAAAATTCGTCCTACATGGCATCTTATATGGTAATTTTGTGTTTTATGTGGCATTCTATGTGTATTCTGCCATATATATAAGACTCGTGTGTTATTTGTTTAATTTTATACAAGTTTAAGTGTCTAATCATGCACAATCAAAGTTAAAGAGCATAAATATCAATTGAGGTCAAGTGGTCAACATACCCTTAAACTTGACCTCAACTAGCATTTATGCCCTCCAAGTTTGGGTGTGCACAAGTAGGTTAAACTTATATAAAATTGAACAAGTAGACATTTTTGTTCTACGTGTCATAATACATGTAGGACGTCACATAAAATGTGAATTGACACATATGATGTCATGTAGGGCCAATGTGTTTACTTGTTCAACTTCATATAATTTTAAATGCCTATTAGTACACATCCAAAATTAAAAATCATAAATATCAATTGAGGCAAAGTTAAAGAATGCATTTATATATACTGCAACGGGAAACAATTGAAGAAAAATGGTGTGCTTAAAGTTAAACCTTATGAACCGTCTGTTCTGCCCCCAATAATTATGCATAACACTCATCAATATAGGTATCGGATTATAACTCTTTAAACATATGTGAAGAAATCAGTACTCTCATTTTTAGCCTATTTAAAAGACGTACATCTTTCCTAATTTGGTAACTTTTGAATTTCAATATTGTACGTGACATGATTAAGACCATAATATTAAAATGTATTTTAGTAAATTATATATACTTTTAGGTTAAATATTAAGATTTAAAAGTCTTATTTAATAATTTTCTTAAGATGTCTGTCTAGTCAAACTAACACAAATAAATTAAAACATAAAGAGTAGTATTCTTACGATGTTATGATTCTCAACCCACTTCATTGATATCGCCTTGTTATGTCAGTCCATTTTCAGTTTTCATTACAAACCCTGATTGTATGGAACTAAGAAAAGTGATAGTAGCAAAAGGAGTTAGAATTATAATTTGAAAATTCTTATACATTATGCACATATATTTATCTCCCAAAATTATTGTCTGCTTGTTGTTTTAAATTTGTTCTTGTTTTAATTTTCTGGATGGGCAGAATTGCAGGCAAACTCGTTCTTCCATTTATAGATTGGAAGTACGGTAAAGCACAATGTTTTGACTTTTACTGTACAATATATCTTGTCAAAAGTCATAAACAATATACACTGATTATACAATATAGCTTATATATACATTAGTTATACACTGACCATACATTATGATACAATAAAAAAATTGAGCATAGTTTAACTATGGGATAATACATATATTGGACCTTAAACTTGGCTTCAAATTTTAACTTTGACCTCCAACTTTCATAGTGC
>NW_006238934.1:2776067-2785318 GCF_000226075.1 Solanum tuberosum | reverse complement strand
GCACTATGAAAGTTGGAGGTCAAAGTTAAAATTTGAAGCCAAGTTTAAGGTCCAATATATGTATTATGCCTTTAACTATATATGAAATATACACTAATTATACATTAAGTATACATTGACTACTCAATCTCGATCAACTCAAAATCACCTCTAAATAGTTCCAAATTATAGATATGACAATATTTTGAGTTTTTTTTTAGATAGAATTCACTCGAAACAATTCACATTTGCGATACATCAAATTTTAAAGAAAAAGAGGAAGCAACGTAGAAGAATAAAAAGATGCCGAAGAACAAAATTAACTCAATTTATTGAAATTGAAATCAAATCAACCAAGTGGCTAGCGCCAAATTTTTGGAGCTCGAAGATGAATATCGATCGATGAACAATCAATCAAAGTGCTCTATACTTCTTTACTATTTATATAGATTAATTTATATTGAGGAAATCACAATTTTAGTTAACATCATCATTTTTGCGAAGTAATGACATTAGTAGTTATGGAGCACAAATGACCATTTTTTTAGATTATTAAATTCCGATTCAGAGCTCCCATTGTGTTTATTTGGAACTTTTCGTAGTCAAAGTAAAGGTTTTATTTAATCACAAAAAATACTCGTTAGGGCTAATTTAATTACAAAAAATTCAAAAAGTGAGGATTGTCCAAAATCATATAAAAATATTAATTTATTCTCATCTGTTCAACGAGGGACTCAACCGTCAACACACTCCACACACCCATGACTTGATATCAGAAGCGTGGATAATTAAAATGGAAGTCCAATATTGATAAATCATGAATTGAGATGAACCTGAATCGACACCATGTTAAAAGATTGATAATTAAGCCTAATTAAGCTCCAAAAACCAGCTCAAAACGTAAAGATTATCCAAAATTATATTTTTTTAAATAAACTATTTTTTTCGCAACCACCAAATAAATCTCAACAACGTATCAACTTTAAGCGCACTTAAACTACTCATAATCATCTTTTCCTAGGGTCAAGTATTTTGTGTAGTCAAACAAGGGAAATAGGAAAATATGTTAAATAGGACATTATTTAATTCTCAAGTCTTTCGTCTCTGGTCTTCTATATATATATATATTTATTTATTTATTTTTATTTTTTTTTCCTTATAACAAAGTCAATAAAGAAGTAAAAAAATCCACTTGACCAACAATAGTGAAGAGGTAATTGGAATTAGGGTGAAGACACTTACACTTTGAGCCGTTTGATTTGAAATTAAGGAATTATAAATTTATAATATTGAATTAGTAATAATGAGGTTATTCACTATGCAGTGGATATGTTTTTTTTTAAAAATAAAATAAAATTACATAACCAAAATGAATTTCATCGTAAAAGAAGTAACAGAAGAATTTGCACTATTGAGAATGAAACTTTTTGTTTTTGGTTTCGTGTCTGATATCTGCATTGGAGCTCAACTATTTCGAATTCGCGAACCTGAGACCTCTAATTAAAGAAGGAGGAGCCTACACTATATTCTTTCGTAGTTTTGAGAAAGAGACTTTTGATCTTATTATTAAGGATCATCAAAGTTCATTAGATTTTTTCTGAATAAATATAAATTTGTTAACGAAAATAATAAACATGCATCATTTTTTAAGAAGAAAAGAGTGTATAAATAAATTTTTTAATAAAAAATATATATTCGCTCTGAATCGCAAAATCGAATTGTATTTCAAGATTCCACTCCAAAATACTATCAAACAAGGGTCCATGGGGTTGGCACGTGCATTGTTGTCATATGAAATATGGTTAGTTGATCACACCATTTTGTACTCTTAAGTCTGTCCTCATCGATGGTGACTAAAATAACTCATTATTAATTTAAATAATTAAACTTTGCTTAGTTGGTGTTGGATCCCATCAGTCTTTTAATTATTAAATGAGTTATTGTTTGTAAATTGCTGCTACAACTAATATAAATAAATGATTTTGAGTTATATACATTAAAAAAAAATACAGTATATCTTTATTCTATTTGCAGTGTAGTCTATTATGGTCACTAATTAATGTATATTACAAAAATTATTATAGTAATTATTTACCTTATCGATGTATATGTTTAAGTGACACAACTTTATAGTCAAATGTAAACATGTATAATTATTTGTTTTTCGCCTAAAAATTACAGAACAATTGTGTTAGTTTAGTTTAATATTAAAATTATTTATAGTGGGATGGGTAAATAAATTTAAATATTGACTTTTATTTTATATCTAAAAATTAGTACTCCCTCGATCCTAATTTCTTTTTCTTTTTCAGTCAAACTCAAGACACAATCAACATTTCATGTTGGATTACATTTATTTGGCAAAAATAAATAAATAAAGAAATTCATAAAGGTATAGTTTTCAATTTATTTATTTTAAAAATAATTCTAAAATATCTTCTCATATTTCTTAAATTTGATGGTCAGTCAAATCATATTAGTAATAAATTAAAAATAGAGGGACTATGATTTTAGTACCGACGAGGTAATTTTTTACCTTTTTTTAGTTTGTTTTCGGTGTATGTCCGGTATTCATATTAGAGTTCGATTAAATTTAGATTCGCGTTGGAAAGTCCCACATTGAGGATAAAGCTTAAACCCAAGACCCTGATTAATGATGAAGGAGTATTTATAACCACTCCACCACTAGGGATGTGTTATGACCGAAGTAATTAGGTGTCATGCGGAAGCTAGCAAGACAAACCTCGAAAAATCATGAGTAAGAAGATAAACGAGAAATATATCAAAAGACACAGATTTAATGTGGTTCGGCCAACTGACCTATATCAACATAAGGAGATGAGCAATTCACTAATCATAAGAGTACAAAATATAGAGGGGAATAACCTCACACAATTCACTCAGAATACAAAGAGGTTCACACAAGTGATCACATATCACTAAGACGTTTCTCCCCTACACAAAACTCTCAAAGCTCCTAGGACTACATTGTAAATGCTACTATGTTAGAAAGAACGAGTCTCTAGTATCCTAAACTTTTTCCTATCGGAAAAGAACTAGTCAAATATGGAGACTTTGTGTTTTCTTTTTCCTTAAAGAGAAAATTCAATTATGATAAGAAAGTTAGGCAAATACCCAACATTGTGTTCATGGTTCAATTTGGATCGGTTATTGGTTAAAATCACAACTAAACCAATTTAGTTGGTATTTAAATTTCTAAAACCAAACCAAATCAAATCAAAAAATAACCGTCAGTTTAGTTATTGTCGGTTTGGTTTTTTTGTTTTTGTTTTTTCGATTTGAAAGTAATAAGTTTGTTAAAGGCATACTAAATACTAATTTTGATAGACACAAACACTTATTACATGAACAATCCACTGGAAAGTTAATATGGATTCAATTCAGCACTTAAAAAAATCATTATTATACGAACCAAGTGATTTAATTAAACAATACTAAAATCATCATACACCAAAGATCAAAAGATCAAAATTTTATAGCAAAAAAAATAAAATAACCCCAAGCTCAACATTGAGGAACTATCGGGGAAAGGGATACAAAGAAAATTATATATCAAAACACTAATAAGAATTTTTATATTTTATTTATGAATAATATAAATAATTATAAATTATATATATAATTTCTTGATCCAATTTGGTTATTTTTTTGCTATTTGTTAAAAATGAAATCAAAATCAAATAAAAAAAATATTAATTTTCAAAATCCAATACTACCAAACAAACTAAATATTGATTTCTTAAATCCATTTGGTTCAGATTACGATTCGATTTGATTTTTTAACTATAATCCTTCGACAATTTTTACCTTGTTCATATACAGTTACTATTTTGGAGTCCTTTTTAAATATATTCCACTACCTATTTTCAATCCACAGACTCAAATCGCCTCAGAGTTTGGAATTTTCTTTCAACTGTACTACTCTCTCTCTCTCTCTCTTTCTCTCGATAATGACTCAAGTTGATTTGGAATCACTAGTTTCCACCAATTCCGGCGGAAGTAATGACCGGAAAATTGTATGTGAAACTCTAGCGAAAGCCGCCGGCGTCAAACCGGAGAAAAATGATATTCCAGACGACGAAAAGGAACTTCCGCCGGATTTCCCGCCGGAGTCATTCTGCCTTTCGAAAGATGCTGAACTCGATTGGTTTGATAGAAACGCTGTTCTGGAGCGTAAGGAATCAGCAAAAGGTAACAGTTCACACGGAACGAATGTGACTTCAAATTTGCATCCAAATTTGAATTCAAACTCACAACGAATTCCATTGACTTTGAAAACTAAAACTACTTTCTTCGGTTTACCGAAGAATAGTTCCGTTGATTCAAAGAGGAAAACATGTAAACCGGCGAATATACGTTTTTTTCCGACGAAACGATCTGAATCGGCATTGAAAGCGGTTTCCGCTCCTGAACCGGTATCGCCGAAGGTATCATGTATGGGAAGAGTGAGATCGAAGAAAGGTCGCAGGCGATCATGTGAAGCATCACAAAAATGTGAAATATCACTCCAGAGATCAAAAAGCAGCAGAACACCTAAACGGAAAATCGGATTCTATACACGAGTGCTTTCAATGTTCGGATTCAGTCGGAGTAACATCAAACCGGTGAAGGATAGTATCGAGAGAACGCATGATTCCATACCGGAAGAGCCAGTTCCGCCGAGAAAGAGCAACGCTGTGGTAATCGAAAAGGTTCGTAAAGTTCCGGTGAGTTTTGAACCGGTTTCGGTTTCCGATTCAAGCGGTTTAGGAGGGATGATGAGGTTCACGTCGGGCCGGAGATCGGAATCCTGGGCCGCCGATGAGATCGATGCAGTGCTTTCAGAGTTGGGTACAGATCGAAAAGTGGGTCCCAATATAAGAAATTGAATTCCAGTGAAGGAGCGCGCGGAAGTCATTTCTACTATGGTTAAAAAAAATTCCGTTAATCCAACGTGGCAGTAAAATTTACTCTTTTTTTTCTTATTCTCAACCAGTTGAGCAATTTCTTTTTTTAATTTTTGTTGGTTCAACTAGTTATGCGAGAATTATAATGTAAATTTAGATGTATTACTCTCGAAAAGAAATCTATCATTTCTCTTCCATGATTAGATAGTAGGTGTAACGATATATTTACTTCATAGGTAAGGTTTGTGGTTCAAGTCCAGGATGACTAAGCTTAGCCAGAAAAATAAATAATAGAAGAAATATTTGTCTACTTCATAGTTCATACATACTCCACTTAGTTCGGGATATAACTCAGTTGATAGAACTCCGTTCTTGTAATTGGATCGTTGCAAGTATAAAATTGAGATTTAGTTGTCCAGACGATAATAATAGTGTTTTCTACTTAAACTTTTTTGAATAATGCATATACGTGAATGTTATACATAAATTAATTACTATGTATCCAAACACTTTTATTTTTTAATTTGCTAATATTCTTAATCTCATTTCATATTTATTGTACTTAAGATTAAAAAAAAATAAAAAATCAAACAACTCAACATTTCGAAAGATTGGTACAATAATAATGTTGAATGATAGGTGAAGTAATATTTAACATGTTCAATTTATGACATACTACAGATTTTACATATTTAATAATATTACCGTACATAAAAGGAATCTATAGTTTATTTACATAATAAATCAATACGGAGATATATAGAATAGCATCCAAAGAAACAAAGTGATAAGAAAGTTATACTCCATTCAAATTCACGCTTTTGATATTACTTCATTTACTCTATGGAGTTTAATTGTAGTAATATTTTAAAATATATTTTTTCGTCATATTGATAAATATAACATATAATATTTCGTATTATTATTAAATATTTAAATTTTAAATTAGTTTTAATTCAATTAATCATTTTCAAAAATTAGTCAAATAAACTTTCATAAATTGAAACATGAAAAAAAAAAGAAAAAGGGAGAGAGTACATGTCAAAATCTCAAAATGCAAGTTTCTTTGAATTAGGACAACTTTGAATAATGTGACATGTTAAAATATTGTTGCTGCATGTAGATCCGGTGAAAAGGATTTAACTTCAACTATATAATTTTGACATAGTCAAAAGTTCAACACTAATAAGTCATCATATTAATAAGTTAATTAGTGGTGGAGTCAATTTTTTTATAAGGGTGTTAAAATAGTGTTTGCAATCCTTTAATCACTACACTAAATCTTTAACTTGTATTAAAAGGTGTCAACACTTATATATATATATATATAAAAAAAATCAAATTTTGACCTATATATGCAATGTAATTTTCTAACGAAGGAGTGTCGCTTAACACCCCTTTGCCCTATGGTAGCTCCGCCCCTGAAGTTAATGACCGCACTTTCTAATATTTTACAACAAATTATGCTACATTTATACAATACAATGATATCACACCAAATAATAATAACAATACATTAAGCTAATCTTACAAAATAATGTCTGAAAAAAGGTAAAATATATACACATGTATTATCTCTATCTTGGATTAGAGACAAATTTAAATCGATAAAACATGAATACACCACTAAAAAGAAGTAGGAGAACGTAGTAAGTGACAATTGATCTCTATGCATGTAGGTAAATTAAACAACTCAACGTTTAATCAACTGCAATATTTCACCTTCTTATAGCATGCATGAATGTCAGCAGATAATATTATACTAATTTTAAATCATATACACAGATAAAATATCTAATTTTACAAATAAAATCATAATTTCACACACTCATATAGCATATAAATTCACTACTACTCTTATAAAATAGAAATATTGTTTTTGATAAATCCGAAAAATATGCACATAGGGAGAAGAGGAAATAATGGGAGCTCAAAAAAACGTACTCTGTCGAAGACACAACTGAGCGTCATCACATGAATCTGCTTCACAGGCGCTGCTACCACGTTGATCTGATATATTTGCAAATAGACAATTAAACTCAATTATAGATACACAAAAAAATGGATATACAATTTTATTAATTATTTATAACAAACAACTTCAAATTAATATATAATAATAATAAATATTTCTACTCATCTATTAGATCTCTTAAAACATATATAAGATTTGAATAAAAAAATATCGAGTTCACGTCAGAAAAATATAGAGTTCTCTATTTTATCAGACAACTAATTTCAACTCAATTCTCTATTTACCTCTTTAAAAAATATTTTTCTTCTCTCCTTAATATTATATTAGTATTATTTTTATTTCATAATATAAATCATTTTTTTTAAATAATCATTTTATATAATTTTTATGTGATATAAAATTTATTTTTTCAAATTCTTTATTTAATATAAAATTATATTTTATTTTAAATTTTTAAATAACATAAATTACAAGCAACTATTATATAATATACAAAATAATGGACAATTCAAATAAAAGTGAAATCATTAATGAAATACAATCATATAAACATTACATAAATACTCAACTTTCAAGATTATTATGTTACTCCTGTAAATGCTCTATTAATGCATTATATATGGAGTTGAAAATGAGCATGTTTGCCCTTAGTTTTTTTATGTCTAGCTAAAAATTATTCAAATTGGAGGTTTTCAAATTTATTAGTGACGAAAAGTAAAAAAATAAATTAACAAATTATTAATTCGGGACGAAAATAGTATATATTAAATAATATATTATGAATACTAAATATTTAATTAATGGGATTATAGGTAAAATAATATATTCATTACAAAATAATAAAATAATGAAAAAGTAAATAGAGAGTGTGAATAGTAGTTCTCCAAAGAACTACTATTCACATCTTTATAATTAGAGAATAGAATGTATATGAAGATGGATTGGAGAGGGTATTCTCTATTTTACCATCCAAATATAGAGAACGGAGGGTAAAATAGAAATGAGTCGAAGATGGTCAAATAAATCCTTAAACTATATTATTATAGTATATATAAGTTTATTCCAAAAATTTATAGGTCTTGAACATCTTGCGTGGCAAGAATCAAGATGTGACAATACAAAAGAAAACAAATTGCATGAATGAGGTAGCAAAATAAAATAAATTATGAAAATAAATATTTAAACGAAAAAAATAAGGACAAAAATTAAATGTTTCCATCTATTGGAACTTAACTATGGTTAAGCGGGTGGGGAACAAGACTACAAGAGGATTATGAAAAATTTAAAGTCGAAACAAATTGCTTCCATGTTGTTAATTCTGTTAAAAATATATGATATATAATATTACGTTTTTAGCTAATTAATAAAAAAAAATATTTACGTAAAACTATCAAGACGAATATCATAATTATATGAAGAAAGCTAAATAAATACGCAACTTCCAACAATTAAAGATCTACTAATATGGAAATAGGCGATTAAGACTATAATTTCTTTTTGCTTTTAATAGATTTAAGAAATGTAACTTATAATTTTTTTAAATTTTCGATGTATAAAAAAAATAAAGGACCAAGGCACATGAGGGAGATAAAATCTTCTATTATACTATCAAAACTTATATTTAGTGATATAATTAGAGTTTTCGTATGAATACAAATCAAATTCGTCCCCAAATTATTTTTTGTATAATTTTATTTTTTATACAAGCATTATTATATAAATTATTGACTAAACTTTCAAGTCATGGGCAAGCTTTCATTGTCATTTATGAGGAAATTATTTAAACACTATTTCATGAAGGGTCCAACACGTTTTCTCCCTTTCCTTTTTCAAAATTTATGTTTTATTTTTTTTGGATTTTGTCTGATTTTTCTTTCAAAAAATCATGTCAGGATCATAACTTGTTCATCAAAATAAGTTTATGATTGAAGTAACAAATAAGTATCAAATACTGATTATTTTTTTTATAAATACATATACAATTATATATTTAGCTAGATAAAATTATTGAAATTGACAATAAACCGCTAGTATATTTGGTAAAAGATGTTGATAAGCATTTTTTTATGTTAAAATGATTGATATATCCTTATATGTATATAACATATATATTCTTGCATAAAAAGAATGAATAGTGGAAATAAAAAGAATGAATAGTGGAAATAGATAAAGAAATAATTAAAAGTTATGTTTTTATAAAGAACATTTCAAAGATTAAAGAAGATATTAGACATAAAAGATCTTCTCAATCAATAGTGCATCGTAAGTTAGGGCACTCAATTTATGACTTTTGATCGATTTTAATTAGCTCATAAACACATGGTCTATAAAAACTTGGGAAAAAGACAAATATACCCCCGAACTATCGTAAATGGTATGCAAATACCCTC
>NW_006238934.1:2768061-2775619 GCF_000226075.1 Solanum tuberosum | reverse complement strand
TACCCTCTGTCATACTTTTGGGACATTGGTGCCCCTGCCGTCTAAAAACTAGAGCATATATGCCCTTCACTCTAACGGAAGACTAAATAGGGACACGAGGCGCAATCTTATCCGTCGATAAATATCGGATCGGTGGATAAGATTATGACACGTGTATGTCCATTAGTATAAAGGGTATATATGCTCTAGTTTTTGGACGGCAGGGGCACCAATGTCTCAAAAGTATGACGGAGGGTATTTGCATACCATTTACGATAGTTCAGGGGTATATTTATCCTTTTTCCCTAAAAACTTTTAAGATTGCTAAACACGTAAACAAACTTTTAGAAAAATACTTATAAGTTAATTCAACCAACTTATAAGTCTATTTGAATGTTTCACACCTACATTCTGCGGTGGTTATTATGAACTCCCTCGAGTCATTGTAACTATATTTTTTTGCGAAAGATGAGTAAAATGCTCAATTGATATTAAGGGGAAAAAAAAATATAAGGATGGTCATAAGAAAGAAAATTTTCTCTTAATTTAGTCAATTATAAATATTTTTAATTTTGTATTTAATTTCTTGAGCTATAATATCCTTGCTGTTAAACTATGACTTGGTCAGTGGTCACTATGACTTTAATTTTGAATAATTGAATTAATTAAGAACATTAATGAGACTTAACTAGAAATTGTCCATTTTTTTCAAACCCTATATTTTCTAGTATATATTATATTGATAATATAACAACTATATTCTTGTTCATTGATTGGGACGAGGCATTGCATACAGTATATCTTTTGTTTTTTTCCACACGTAAAGTTCATTGGGGGCAGGTACCATGTTTTGTAACAACTTGTTTTTGGATGGTTGTTAAATTTTACGGTATTATTATTTTAAATATAATGTTATTTATTTTGATTGTGGTTTAAATTTTGTTGTATATGTTACTACTTATTAGTATTGAATTTGTTGGTTAGAGAAGAATGAAAAGTATCATTTTTATGCAATCATCAATTTGATCTGATTGAGTTGTTTTTCTTTTTTCTCAACTCTTTACTTTTTATTTGCCCCTCTATTTTTGTTGTAATATTAGAAGCTTATTGTTTAGATTATTGGTATGTGATACTATGAAGTGATGAAAAACGATATAATCTATTTAAATATTATATTTATTACGATAGCACAATTCAATAAGATATGGTACATTATAAAATGCGTCCAAAGAGAGTCAAAAGCTAAGAAATTTCTATCCGATGAATAAAATACATGTCAAAGTTGGTACTTTTTAAACCTATTTATGTCGTGCAATCTCATTAGTTAATAATTTCATATTAGATACATCTAGATATATGTATTTTGCTATCAGATACACTCTAAAATACGAGAAAAGAGGCAAGCGAGATAGGAGGGAGGCGAGCAAGAGAGCTACTACATCTCAGATACATACGAATCACACTAGGTACATGTATCTGAGATATCAGATACATTTTGAAATACAAACACATATGAAAAGAAGCGAGCGAGAGAGTCAATGTATCCCATATATATGCATATGCGTCCACTTAGATAAAGTGTATCTAAAACAAATAACACCTAATTTCGAACTCATGTATCCAAAATACATGTATTCGAACGAGTGAGATACATATATCTGAGGATCAAAATCTGACATGAATGGTAATTTTGAAAACTAGCAGAAAGGCACGTAATTAGACCATAAACTAGCAGAATTTATGATGTTGGCCCTTGAATAAACTCCCCTACAGAAATATTTTACTAAATTAATCGAGGTGCGCGCAAACTGATCCAACACTCATAATTATAAAAAACTAACAACATGAATCAGCTATAACTCTGTTCCTCTGGTAAATGCATGGGAGAGTGTCACCTGTATTAGAATCTCAAAATTGCATAGAAACCTAACAATATTTTGTAGAGCATTTGATTCTAAAGCATTGATTTGATCAAATTTAGCTAGCGACACAAGTTGAAACTTGACATGTGCTTAGCTTTGTTCCTTTTTGAATGATAATCAAGTTAAAATAATAAGGACCAACACTCTTAAGTTCCAATTGCATAAAAGATTAGAGGGTCCTAATTGTGTAGCAATGAGTATCAAATGATATCATATCATATTCTAGTAGCTGAATCAATCACATAAATGATGCAAAATGTTTTAGGGAATATTTGTTACTGTGGGCACGAACCTCGAATAGTTTCATAGGATACTTGTTATCTCTGCCTGTAGTGTCCGCGCTAGATTGCATGCACCTCAATTAATTCCACAAAAACATGTTATTTATCCCCCACAAGGATAGATACATGTTAAGAAATCACCTAGTATTTTTGCCTCCTATTTATCGGGGCCAGGCACTAGCCTAGACACTAGGTGTAGCTAGATTGAGCACTTAAGCACCATCCATTTTCGAGGCTAACTGAATTCACTTATGAGTTAACACACTCCTCAAGGATCCTCGTTAAGGAATTCAGATTGTACTCATTCCCATTACCAGACTCATAGAGTTTGTTGTCGCCATTACCTCTCTGTGTCAGGATTGAGTAATTTGCGCACCTGCTGAGATTTAAACCTGAGAACCTATGGTTTTCAATCCACTTCGTTGACCACTAGACCACATCCCTGAAATTGCCACTACCTAAGGGTTCATTTGCCACTAACTTAGGTGCATATAGTTCAAATCTCACAAAGACCTTAATTTCCTCCCCCCTTCCTTTAGAATTTCTCATGAAGTTCTAAGGTAGGTCCTTGGCTTGAATTGAAGTGGCTCTAAAGTGGTGAGTCCATATCATTGGGCTGTGGTGAGATGGATAGAATTCTTCAACCTTTAGATGGATAAATTTTCCTAATTCGGGAATTCAAAGTGAGTACTGAACACCGAATAGAAACCAAAGACAAGTGGTGCATTTGTGGAAGCAAACATAATGAAGTGCTTCTAGCTCTAATAGAATATATGGTCTCAAAGAATCTGTTAAGTGAAAACAAGTAAAGCTTAACCATACAAATATAAGATAGATGGATTTCCTGTACAGTTGAGCTAGGTCAAGACTCCAATATTTTTTTATAGGATTGAAATCTTACACTAACACCCCTCTATGAGGTATATTCGTAACGAAGTACATTGAAAATAATCATTTAAAAAAATTAAAATTATAAATAAATAGTTTTCTGTCAGAGTTTCCTTCTCAAAGCAACACCATAATACCTATGACCAGCAAACCTTGATTCTTCCTTATGTTCTTTCTATTCCTAAGCAAAACATAGATAAATATATCTCAAAGCAGTTAAAATGTTTGGCAAATTATATTGGAGTATAAAATCATAGATTATATGCATGTTGATTGTTTAGGAGCATCTAATTAAAATGTTTCAACTAAGTAACAAACAATCAACTATTCTTATTTCTGCATTAGTTGGTATCGAATAATATGAACATGAATAAGTATTCATCCTACTATGTTTTAGATTAATTTTATTCAGGTCCATTTCATTCGAATGTGAAATATCGACCAAGAAATTCTTGACCTTGGGATGAGTACGACCTATGGCTTTAGTTTTGAGTTAAGATTCTGAAATTCCATTCCCCAGAATCCAACTTTAAATTATCCCCTCACAACAGAATCCCTTTTTCCTTACAGGGAATATCATTCTGTGGTCATTTCTATCTTTTTTCTTTCAAATTTTAGCCAATCATTGACTAAATGATTGATTCTAAATGCTCTTTTTTTGTAAGCTTCATCTTGTTTTTTCAAAGTAAAAATTAAGTTAACCTCAAAAGGAAATGAAAGTACAAGAAAGAACAAGAGCACGTGTTCTCTTATTTAAAGTGGAGAATATATCATTTGCAACTAACACAAAGGAAACAGTAGAGGATAATTAGAGGAACAAAATAAGATTGGATGGTTAAAATCAAAGTGTGTTTCTAACTCTAAACTGCATGTCCAAAGAGAGAAGCAGCAGTCATGGCTTTATGGCAACACTAAAGATAAGTTAAGTACTTTTGCTTGACATTCTAGAAAAGCGCTTTGCGTCCTTTAAAGCAGTGGCAGAGCCACATTGGCCCAATTGAAAAGTTACGCGGTGAATATTTTAATAATGTAAATATATTGATCCTTAATCTCATTAACATGAGGAAAGCTTGTAGAGTAGTGGCAACTTACAAAGGGGGTTCAGATGTAGCATTTTAGCATTTTTGGAATCCTGCCTCCACCCCTGCTTCAAAGAGACATGAACTCAAAGTTACGACATGGTTGTAGAAGTTATGGTTTGATATGGAAACATAAAACAACTTATAAATCTCGCATATCATCAAACAAAACTAAGTTCATTGTTTATGATAAGGGAAGGAAGACTTAGAATACAAAAAATAGAAAAGAATTCAACACTTATCAAATGAAAGTTTGGCTGGATGAATAACATTACAAGTAATTTTTTTTGAAGGGTTAAAATATTGTGTTGAAGAATGAAAAAGCCTCACATCGGTGGTTAATGATATGAGTGTGTCTCCTTATATGAACTTGGACAATATGTAGTCCTCTCTTTTCATCCTTTCCCTTGGAGAAGGCTGAGGTGGTCCCTTGAAAAATTAAGAAAAGAGTACTTAAAGAAAGAATTCTTCTACACAAGTTCCCACATGTATATGTATAGAAACACATAAAAGAAAAAGGAACTCTAGATAATTTATTTTGATATTTTAAGCCTTTCTAGTTCGATATGTTCAAGCCCTTATAGACAGTCACTTGGTACATGTGTTGATGAGAGGTAGTATGTACAAGTTCCAGTAGAACTATGTTATTAAGCACCATTTTCACCGTGCAAAAAAGCGTCTGCTGAACATCAAGAACTTAAAAACTCTTTAACATTGATCAATGATAAGAAGCAAACCATGAGAATCACAAAAGTTACTTATCATAGCCAGTAGCCACCATGCCAGCAAAACAGTTGCGATTCTTTTCGCCACTTTAAGTGAAGGTTGTGATAGATTCCTTTAAACTGCACACAAAATGCATTCCTCCAAACTCCATAAAATATTCTATCATATCAGAATCAACTGATTCTTTTTTACTTCTGCAAAAGTTCAACTGAAAACAAATATGCATATCATTTTCAAATGAGGAGTTTTCACTTATTTTCTATCAAAATTGTACCTAATTAAACATACATGACATAAAACTACCAATAGTAATGTCAAATTCTTTTCCCTTTTGACACCTGGCATTTTTTTAAATTATCCAAAGCAATAACCTCATTTAGGCTAACAGCTGCAGATTTTTATTTATATTGTCAATAGCCATGGGTAGGCCCCTAAGCTCCATGTGAACTTATTCTACATTGGCTGTTCATCAGTTGATATTATTCTGTCTTATTTTAATAGGCTGTATTGATATCCAGGATTAAATCCATTAGCAACATGAAAAGAAGGGTGTGGCATGCTTTTCAACTAACATATCATAACATTAAATGAAATTAGGACTGATCCAAGATAATGTTCAAAGTATAAGTGATCTCGAGGATCGATTCCTTGATGGAAAATGATTACAAAACAGAAACAAGATTCTCCTTTGAAAAAATTGTCCATAATATCATCTATATCTATACAGTAGATTGAAATGCTGCACATCTCAATTTATACTAAGCAGCTGCATACGGTATCTCTACACACACCATACTCTTTTTTAACTCGTTGTAATAGTCCCTAATTTATTCCTATCTGCAAAGATGATAAAGCAGATATACACTTATAAAACAAAGTAAACGAGTCAGAGGTGCAAAATAGGCTAAGCCTTTCAAAAGAAGCTTAGCACGAGTTCCCTAGTTTTCCCTAAAAAAAACTTAGCAGATAAAAGAGAAGGGAACAAAGAGATTCACAAGTTATAAGGATGTTATGTTTTAGAAGAAAACTAGATATTCAACATACATCCAAGAAAATAGAACTATGATTATAAACAAAGTAACCTGTATCTTTATATTGTGTAAGGACACGTTTTAACCCATAAACGAGCACAAAAGAATGTAAAAGTTCTCTTGTAAGGCCAGGATATATAGATTCATCAAGTGTACCTCCAAATCCAATTAAGACTTAAGTGAAAGGTAAATTGGGATCTTCCAGTTGCGAGTTGTCATGTTTTCCATCAAACAAGTATGGAAGTACATTCCTTTTATTTCTTCTTTTAGAAAGGGGTCATTTCATACCAAAAAGAATAAAAAACTTTTAGCTAGAGGACCTCTTCTCTCTATTTTAGGGCTATCCACGCAGAATAAGTACCAAATTTACCGAAGGAGAGAACAAGAAAGTATTGTTCATTTGATTCCTAGCCTTCAGACAAAGCGAAGAAGCATCTCTCCACTACATCTTTTTATTTTATTTCTTCTTCCCTTTTCAATATTCACATATTTTAGAATAGCATAGAATGGAAAGGATGCTCAAGATATTCAGGAAGTTTCATATCACTAGGTACAGGCCAAGATGTTGCATCCAAAATCATTAACCATCCAAAGCTGGCTTGCTCCTATACCGTGCAGAGGTTGTCCACCCCCCTTCCGATCAAGAAAATCATACAGGACCTCGAAGGGACATTACACTTCATAAAATTAGATGATGTTTTTCGCATACCAGAAATGAATATATGCAAGTATACATCTAGAGATATCAGATATGGGGAAAGGAATTGAATAGCATGACATGGCTTGACATACAAATAAGAAGCAATATATTAGTAGCAGAGGATTTGATACAGCACGAGATTTAGAAAATCCAAGACGTTATATTATCTCCATTTGCCAAGACAAGCTATAGTCAATCTGACATAATAAAATATGTATCCTCAACTAATTGCATGTATCATGTCCACAACTAAACAAACTGAAACTGAAGGAAAAAAAGTATCGTTTCTTCTTGTTTAGGTGTTCAATTGGAGAAGCATCTCAACCATTTCCTACCTTTTCACCTTTTCTTTCTTGCATGTATCTAATACCCAGTACTAGATGCTCTGGTCAACAGAATCTTCCATTTGAAAAGGAAGATGGTTTTGTAGCTTTTCAGGACATCATAGATAATGGATTCCTCCAATCTCCATCAGGGAAAAAATATTCCACTATTAGTTCTTGGAATATGGTTCCCAAACTTTGCCAGATAAAGAATATGTGTGCATAGGAAAAAGTCGTTGTGGATCAATTCTTTTACCTATTGTAAGGTGTGTAAGTATTTCAGGAACTTATAATGCAGAGGAATATAATGCATAGTGCCTTTCCATTAGATTAGAAAGCGAACGTGCATTCAGGACCCACAAATGTGTAAAACTGGAAGGTCAAGATTTTTAATCTTAAGCTGGTATGAAAATTAAATTGGTCTAGAGTTAGAGGCAAATTCAAAATATAGAGTCAGTGAGTTCAGAATGATTATATGCATATATTTCAAATGATCTATGCATACATGGTTCGACCTGAAAACAATTGGTTCAGTTGAACCCACAGAACCTGCCCTAGATCCACCTTATCCAGTGCCGCTGGACCTGTCCAAGATGCTGTGCCTCTTGGAACCCCCCCCCCCCCCCCCC
>NW_006238934.1:2758084-2767546 GCF_000226075.1 Solanum tuberosum | reverse complement strand
GCCCCCCCCCCCCCCCCCCTCTCTTTTCATTTGCTTATTAGGGTAGGGTCTTTTTTGTGAACTTGATCAAAGAAGAACAAGGAGATATATTGAACTGTAGCAGAAAACTTTATTTAACCAAATGGAAAACAATGTTATATACTGTGAAGAATAGTAAAGAATCATTACTTGGTAATTCAAGAATAAGACAAGACTGGAACCACTGAACGCGACATCAGATTCCCTCTAGGTATGCGATATAAATTTCATTCACCCATCATGCCTATAAATCTTACAATAAGACTTATTCGCTGATAACCAAATATTCATAACCAAGGCCAGAAGATGTATCATCATCACCACCAAGCTTCCAACATGCACCCTTCAACAAGAATGTCTTTCCCTGAAAGGCATCTGTTCCTACAAGGTGGGAATGCCAATGGAGACTCAGGGCTTGTTCTTTCAACGGATGCTAAGCCAAGATTGAAATGGACGCCAGACCTCCATGAGAGGTTTATAGAAGCAGTTACCCAACTTGGTGGGGCAGACAGTAAGTGCACATAAACATGTTAATTTGGATAAGCACCAGATGTATGTTGTTTCTGACTGAGATAATTAAATATCCACCATTCTTCTTTTGCAGAAGCCACACCAAAATCAGTTCTGAAACTTATGGGGATCCCGGGACTAACCTTGTACCACTTAAAGAGCCATCTTCAGGTTAGTTATTAACTTTTTACTCACTCCGTGGTTCACAAATTTACATGTGAAGAAACTAGACATTTCAAGAGGGACAGAATAAGCCTTGAAAAACCTTCTATCATAGCTTCCACACAACAATTCGGGACAAAAGACATTTGGTTGCAAAGATCTTTAAAATTGCTTATTTCAAAATAATTGAAGAACAAACCTGACATTCAAGTACTTTTGAGTTGTAAATGATAATCTAATCTTCTATTTTGGCTGCGCAGAAATACAGGCTAAGTAAAAACCACCATGGACAAGCAAATCTTAGCGGGGTCAATAAAGCTGGTAAGAAATCCAATAATTTTCAAGAATATATAAATCCAAAAAGCTTCTTCTTCATTTTTACAGAGAGAGAACATTCCAAAATTTATCGTTTGTAAATAATTGTAGCAGCAAGTATGGAGAAAATATGTGAGAGCACTGGAAGCCCTACGAGCAATCCAAGCATTGGACCCCAACCAAACAAGTAAGAACAAACAAAATTGAGTTGTTAATATCATCCTACTTCATGTCTGAACCATACCTTACACTATATCAACCAATTTTTCTCTTGTCCAGCAATATACCAATAAGTGAAGCAATACAAATGCAAATTGATGTCCAAAGAAGGCTTCATGAGCAGCTTGAGGTAAGAAACTGTTGCAAAATTTAACTTACACAAGAGATGTTAGAACCATAAATGCCAATACAAAATATGTAAGTAGCAAAAGATGAGACCTCCTGTGTCATAATTTGAAGAAAAGCTAGAAGCAATACATTATGGTAATTTTATAAGGCATTTTAATTTTCATGAAAGAAGACCACTGGTCAATTGATAACCAGAAACATATTTCTCATAGTTGTGGAAAACAAGATAACAAAATGATAGCTTGATCATGTAGTTGAATAGTCCTAAACTAATATAGTGCTTTTGTTATAAGAATAAACAATTCAACAATGTGACCCCTCCATATGGTTTTCTTCTAGCCAAATTTTACTAGTACCGGTAAATTTTCCATACTAGTTTCCAATGATATATTAAGCAACTTATAGTGCTTTGTTTTAAGACATCGATCAAAATTATGACTCCGCATAACTTTTCATATACCCAAGACTTTACAAGTCAATGAAAAGTTTTCCTTGCTGTTTTCTAAATTAGGCCTAATTGAACTGATTAGGTGCAACGACATTTACAGCTAAGGATAGAGGCTCAAGGGAAATATTTGCAGGCTGTGCTCGAGAAAGCACAAGAAACCCTTGGAACACAAAACTTGGGAACAATTGGATTTGAGGCAGCTAAGGTTCAACTGTCTGATTTGGTATCCAAAGTATCCAACCAATGCCTGAATTCTGCATTTTCAGAGATACAAGAACTTTCAGGATTTCACACTCCACAAACACAAGCAACCCAGCGGTTAGCAGATTGTTCAATGGATAGCTGCTTAACCTCCTCTGAAGGCCCCTTGAGGGACCTGCAGGAAATGCATAATAACCAACTTGGCCTGAGGACTTTAAACTTTGGACCATGTACAGAAGAAATTGAAAATCAGACCAGGTTACAGCAGACTGCACTAAGATGGCGTGATGACCTCAAGGAAAACAGATTATTTCCCAAAATGGATGAGGATACAGAAAAAGAATTTGCCAAAGAGACAAACTGGAGCAACTTATCAATGAATGTTGGAATCCAAGGAGGAAAACGGAATGTTAACAGTAGCTACGTTGATGGAAGACTTAATGGAATAGATGCAGACATCAAACTTTTTCACCAAGCTGCAACTGACAGAAGTGATTCAACGAAACCAGAGAAGCAGGTGTCACCACAAGAGTATAAGCTGCCTTACTTTGCTCCGAAGCTGGACCTAAACACGGATGATCAAACTGATGCTGCTTCTAATTGCAAGCAACTTGACTTAAATGGTTTCAGTTGGAATTGAGAGATCTCATCTCCAAATAGAAGTAAAAATATGAGTAATTATGTGTCAAACAGACGCCCACACGTGGTATACTGAGCTGATGCTCCTTTTGGAAGGAATAAAATACCGTGTAACAATTAGAATTCAAGATTATATACAATACTGTAACACCATTGTATCTTCAGGATTCTCATTTTCTGGTCTAATACCTAATGTTGTGTTGCATAGTTTTTAGCAGTACAAATATGAGTAACCTTTAGCAGTTGAATGTTTCATATATCTAAAACTAATGCACTCTCCTCAATTTTCTACTCCAGAAATATAGTGAATACTTCTTCAGATCTAAAGCAATTATCACATCTGAAGACACTTTCATTGAAAATCAAGTGCTTAACTCCACAAACCAACATAAGTTCTTTGAAATGTGTCTAAACATATGCATAAACAATCCCTAGGATAAACGCAATCCTGAGTGATGAATAAAGCTGGGTAAATATAAGAAAATCTAGCCTTATTTCTCAATTCAGAGCTCTTCAACAAAGATAAGAGAAAAAGGACGACAGCAAAAAACGATTTCTTTTAGTCAGTTGGAAATGATAGATTCCTTCACGTTTAATACAAAAGATACCCATTTTATTGCAGCTTTCTCAAGTATATATCCCATCCTATAACAATTAATGTTGAAATACTATACAAATGATATAGACAACCACTACTTGGCCTTTGAAAGTTCATAAAGGTTCACATGGAAAATTGGTACTCTATTTTACTATAGGCATAATACATAAATAGAAACTCAAACTTGACTAACAAGTAATCACTTCAACTTTAAGTATTGCATATCTACACATCTCAACTCGTCTCCCGTTGAACACTCCAACTTACAAAATGATCATCTATACACCTCCAAAATTTATATGTCACGTCAGCATTGAGTGTCCACGTCATCATCTAGATGTGCAGTTTCAAAGTTTACTTGATTAACAAAATTCTAGCATTTCATCAAATACCTAATAAGCATAAGAATCATAATACAAGGACAAAATTATACTTCAATAACAACTGAAATCGACATGAACAGTATCAAAAGAGAAAAATCCTTTTTTCGTTTTCAATTGATACTCGAATGAACAGGAAATAAAAGGCGCAATTAACAAATTCATCGATATGCTTCAGTGAAATTGATAAGGTATCGAATTTCTTAAAGAGATCTTATCTCCATTTGCGTGCATGCATGTATACCTTATAAGCAAAAAAATGGAGATAAATGCCCATTCTTCGCCATTGTCAAAAGCTTTACCCACATTGATCTTTCACTTTCATGGAAACTCGACTCAAGTGCCTTGTCAATTGAGGAAAACATCTCTCTGGACTATCCAAAAGCCGAAATCAGAATTTTAACTCATTAAAATAAATATATTATTTAAATAAAAATGATTGAATTACTGAATTCAACGAATTCGTACCGAACTTCTATCTTCGTACCTGTCCAAAAGAATCTGAAATTGATTTTTCGATCATTATTATTTTAGAAATTCACATTCCTTTCAAAGTGATTATATGAGATAATAGTCATTATTTCAGAAATTTATATCACTAAAATTACGTTAGTAGATAAAATATTTGTCCTTGTAATAATAAAGTTAAAAGTGACTTTATAAGTGTTATTGCGTGTAAAGTGGAATTTTTACACAAATTGACGTTCCAATTCACTATTTATCTTTTTTAGTGGGTATACAAATATGTTCTGATTATATACTATCATATAATATATACTATATATTAATTGATTATTTTAGTTTAGCCGATGGGGTGAATAACTATTGAAATATCTTTTTAAGTAATGTGAAATCAATATTGGATTTGAATCGGGTTGTTTGTTCTTTTGTCCTTATTTTGTGTTGGTCTTTAATTTTTGTTTCTTAGGAGAAATAATTTTTTCATGAAATGTAAGTTTATATTTTCGCATTATAATATCCACAAGAATAAAAATTAAAAATTGATCTATTTGAAAGGCAAATCGCGTCTTTGAATGATTCGAACTAGTTAACAATTAGATCAAGATTGGAGACAAGAGGGTGGCCCATTCCAAGACTCTATTTATGAATTTGGGCCGAATAGAGGCCCAAATAAGTAGCATCTTTAATCCACAGTGATCTTATTTGCCTTAAAATACTATACTGTAATATTTTTGTACTTTATTTAGATATTTTTTTGAGAATATATAATTCACATTTTTATACATCTTACTGATATACAATATTTGTAATATACAAAATTGGTTTTGTATAATAGGGGAGTTAAACTTCAAAAAGTGAATAGCTCCGAGTATACGCAAAAATTCGTGTACATAAACTCGTGGTCTCTCTATAAAGTTTTTTATATATATATATATTATTTGTTGACAACTATGCAACAAAAAATAATAGATGATGCATTTGAAGGTTAAGTTATATATCTTGAGGACTAGAAAATCAATTTTCATTAAATACATTTTTCCTTTTTTTTTTCTTTCTGTTGTACACCATATTTTAGAAATCCTAAATCGGTGAATGGTTCCAACTTCCAACTAACAAGTTCGAACTTTTCTAAAGGAATGAGATAGTTATTAAATACTAGATGAGCCTTAATTAATATCATAATATAAGGTGAAAATAAATAGTCCAACATAATGTGTGGAATAACTTGCGACAAGCCTAAATTAGAGATTATAAATCATATAGTACGAAAGAAATAAAAAAGATTGAATGCTTACACGATCACTCAACTATTTATAATAATTTATTATCGAAGTTATTCAACTTTATCTATCTTCCAAAAATAAATACAATTTATTATCAAAGTTTCAACTTTATCTATCTTCCAAAAATCATCTAGTTTTGTTTCGTTAGGTTCATGGTTATTCAACTTTGTCCAATTAGTTTCCGCGATCATTTTAACTAAAGATACAATTTTCAATACTTATTTAATGGCGTAATAACTAAACATTAATATTTTAATTTATTTAGGACCAATTCACTCTAAATCCGATCTAATTCTTGATTCAACCCACTTAAAATGTATTGACAATGAAAATTATAACTAAAAAATATAACACTCCCTTCGTATAAAAAATGAAATGACCTATTTTCCTTTTTGGTCTGTTTCGAAAAGAACGTCCTTTTTTTGACAACATTTTAATTTTAATTTTCTACATGACATATTTAAAACCATAAGATTAAAAGACATTTTGATATATTTAAGTTTTGACTTAACTTTAATTATTAAAAATTCTTTTTTACTTTTTAAATTTTGTGTTAAATCAAATTAGTCCATTCTTTTTTATACGGACGGAATAGTGATGTTGATGATGAAATAGTAAAAGAGGGAAGTCCAAATTACGGTGGCCGCCCACTAAAAAGAAGACAAGTGTCATTGTCTACTAACCAACAAATCCATAGTAGTTTGAAAAGTTAACAAAAATAATCCATTATTAGATTTTCCAAAAGAGTTAAAAACAAATTAGGAAAAATAAAAAGTTAACTGAAAAATTGCTTCTTCTTTTTTTTAAACATGGGGTGGCAAAAGCAGTGCAGATTGTGACCTTTTTTAGTTGGGAAATAATGATTTTTGAGGGAATATTTGTCTCATAAGTTTGAAAAGTATCTTATGGATTTGGTTTTTTCCATTTTGAGTGTCTTGAAAAATGGTAGGTAAATTCATTCATCAATTCCATTTATTTGGACAACCTTACAGTAAACATAATATTGCTTATTTTATGGTGTGTTTTCATGATTTATTTTATTTTGGAAGATAAATAGTTTTGATATTATCCTAAAAAAAGATTGTATATAATTTAGACAGTTAATAAGATGATGAGGTATGGGTGAAGCTAAAATATCGACTATGTGTTCGACTCAATCCACTAGCTTATGTTTAAACCCTATATTTGTCTAAATATAATAAAAAATACTTCATCTGTCTTAATTTATGTGGCACGTCCCAATTTATGTGGTACTTTTCATTTTTCGAGGGTCAAAGGTTTAAGTTTGATCAGGAATTTACGCATGAAACCTTCAAATTTTTTGAAATGAAATTTATATATTTGTAAACTACGTAAAAATACTATAAGTCGTAATAATTGGCAATTCAAAATATTTAAAAGATATATGAAAAAATTACTGTCAAAAATAGACTTGTTTAAATTTTGAAATTCGAAAAATATCACATAAATTAGAATGGAAAAAGTATTAATTCAGGATCTAAAAGTTTTAAATTTTTTTGAATCCAACTTATAAATTTTAAATTCAGATATTTGCCTTGGAATGAAGTGGGGGTGTAGGGGATGTGATCGTGGTGGGGATGAGTACTAGGGTGAGGGTGGGGAAGAGTCGATATATGAGTGGATATTAATTAGGCAGAATGACCTGAGAGACTCCTCTACTTGGCTCTGTTTGTCAGTTGAATTCTAATACTCATTATTTTGCCAACTAGACCCTTAAACTCATGAGAACACAATATTTTAAGCTCTTTTCTCCTCCGATCAGTGTGCGTGTAATGGACGCGATTATACGTGGAATTCCACATCATTTTTTAGTGCTACGTACGAAATTAAGTGCTAAAAAAATAAAAATAAAAATAGATCAATTTTTTAATTTCTTAAACTTTTCAAATAGTCATCTTCTTTATATTTGGTCACAAACTGAGCACTAAATTCATACACATTAGATCAATTTTTTCTCGATTTAACTTGTAAATTCAACTACAAGTTCACCAACACAAACTCAATGAACCCAATCGAAATTTTTAATTAATTTTACAAATTTACAAGACCCGCTTATTATTTTTAAGCTTTTTCAAGCTTATCAATGGAGTTTTAAAATTTTCAATAGTCACAATCATCCTTCACATCATCCACATCTCCTCGTTGAAACCATCTAATAAAATAATGATACTAATAATTTTCAAACCTAAAAAATGAAAATTTTAGAAGAAATTGAGGCTATCGATTTGTATAAAAAAGAAGAAAAAAAAGAGGCGGAGAAGAGTGAATGTGGGGCTGGAGAAAGAAGAATGAACTGGAAAAAGAAGAAAGTTGAGGGCTATGGTGAGGGGTAGAGGAGGGAGGATGGTGGAGAAGAAGAAAGTCGTGAATGAAGGAGGGTTGAAGAAGATGAATCTTATTTTTTAATTTTGTTAAATTGATTTTTTAAAAAGTAAAATATTGGTTTAAATCACTTTCAAGCGCGTGTAATCACACATATTTCAAACTCATCAATATTAATGTCACATAAACTCGGTCAATGGTCAAAGGGGTTTAAAATATTGTGTTCTGATGAGTTTAAGGGTTTGGTTGACAAAGTGATGAGTAGGAGGATTCAACTGATAAATGAAGCCAAGTGCAGGAGTCTACCGAGTCATTCCGCCTATTAATTATGAAGCTTGTTTTGTTTACTTGATTTTTTTAAATTTTTTTTAAGGAACTTATTTTGCTATAAAAATATTTTTTTGAAAGTCTTCATAATCAAATATAAAAAAAATATTTTTTCTCCGCACCAAAAACACTTAAAAGTACATTTTTCGTTTCTTAACATTACATTTGATGTGGGAAAAAACCTTTTTTTTTTCTCTATTTGTTGAGTGGAATATGAGAGGCTAAGATTTTATGATCCTAAGTCATTGAGCATGCACTTATAAATGTGCATGTGTGAAAAAGAGACCATAAATTAAAAGCTAGATAGTGCAAAAGTGATATGTCAAAGGAATTTAGCTACAAACTTAGGGGGTAAACTATCTAATGAGAGGTGGATCTAGAAGTTAGATAAGGAATTTACACAAATATAATAGTTTTTTTTAATCTTTTAATATATATAATTTTTTTTAAAGAGTTATTATTGAAATTAAAGTTGATGTGGAAATCATAACTTCATCAATTTCGGGATTCGCCATAATAATGTATTAAGCCTTTCCAAAAATTTACACTAATATATTAATCTTCCATCAAAATTTTAATCAATAAATATATATTTTATATATAAATTAATTTTAATATACAATAATACATATTTTATATATAATAGTGTGTGTGTGTATATATGTATTGAACTTAACAAATTTAATTAATTTTGCCCCTTCGATCAAATATAACTTCCCCTTTTTCTTTGAAAATAATGAATATGGGTTCATATCATGAAGCTTCTAAAGTTAAAAAAAATAAAAATCTTATATTTTTATTTTTATTAGTTAAAATCTCATCATATTTAGTGGTTAAGTTAGTTTGCAAAGTACATATGGCCAAGGGGGGCAAGAGGGCCATACATGCCTCTCCAAACTTCAAAAACGATCATGACTTCTTGTAATTCCTCATTTAAAAACTATATGCATCTATATGTTGTCCCTAGAGCTGTCAATATGGGCTAGCCCACCCCATCCGGGCTAACCCATACAGGCTTTGACATTTTACGGGTCAGGCCGGGCTAGCCCATTTTTAGTGTGGGCCAGAAAAATGGTCGGCCCAGCCCACAAGTACGTGGGCTACAGGCTTGCCGGGCTAGCCCACTTTTTTAAAAATTATATTTTTCTATAATTATTAAAATAAATTATAAATTGTAATTTAAAAATATTATCATAAATATCAATAAAAAAATATTACATGGTGTTAATGTTACTACTTGTTAATCAAATCCACAAATAAAATTATCTTTATAATATTTATTAAGTTTTTTTCAAGTAAAAGTATAAATATCTAAATAGAAATATTAACCTAATTGTTTTGTCACATTAAAACACAAAAAATGTGACAATATTCCAACCATAATAAAGTTAAAAATAAACTCCTTAAAAAAATCATGAAACTTATGGC
>NW_006238934.1:2730693-2757884 GCF_000226075.1 Solanum tuberosum | reverse complement strand
TAAATATTAAATAGATTTTGAGTTTGGACTCTCTTTAATTTTAAATTTTAATATTATATTATATTTTTTAAATTATTTTTATTTAGCCCACGGGCCGGCCCTACCTATATTTCTCAAGCCCCATAGATCAGCAGGCTTATTCAGGCCGGGCTAAAAAGCCCTTTTCATAAATGGGCTCCAAAAATCTTAGCCCAGGCCTATTAAATCCCGGGTTAGGCCAGGCCGGCCCAACGGACCTAGCGCATATTGACGGCTCTAGTTGTCCCCTTATATTGTTGAAGTATAGGCCCTCTCAAATTTTCTATCCCTTAGTCTCAATTTAAGTATCTCGCATTTAATTTTAGTTTGTCCCAAAAAAATATTATTTTTTTATATTTAGTAAGTTTGTAGTTTCAACATTCTACGTAACAAGTTGAAAATTACGTACAAGATTTAATGATGAACTATATACATCTTTAATTTAAGATCACAAGATTCAAAAATCTTCTTTTCTTTCTTAAATTTTGTGCTTGATCAAACTAAGACACTTAAGCTTAAATCGAAGAAGTTTTAATATTAATAATAACAACTTAATATAAATGACACTTTTGACATGAAATGTGAAATGGCACAAGGATCTTAGATCCTGGGAGATTGGTCAAATAGTTTAAGATCATAGGGTGGAAAAGTAAGAATTTGCTACACATATATATAATGGTTGAGTGCTAACAAAAAATGAAAAAGAGCCATCTAACCATACACTTGTCCTATGATGAAAAAAACAATCATGCCTTATCAAGTTCTATTCTTATAATTCTAATTAATTCTTCCCCTTCTTCCTTAGCTTTTCATAATATAAGGTATAAATAGGACTTGACGATAGTAATAATAATATAATCGGTTTATATAATTTGAGAAGTTGTAGGATCTGAAATGATGATATATATATATATGCAATCTTATTTCTATCTTGTAAAGGTAGAAAGATTATCTTTAGATAGATTCGTGAGTCAAGTAAAATATTTCAAGAATCAAGGTATATAATAATATAATCGGTTTATATAATTTGAGAAGTCGTAGGATCTGAAATGATGATGATATATATATATATGCAATCTTATTTCTATCTTATAAAGGTAGAAAGATTATCTTTAGATAGATTCGTGAGTCAAGTAAAATATTTCAAGAATCAAGGTATAAAGAAAGATGAATTACAATGATAATCTCTTCTCAAAGCTATTAAAAGACAAAAGTAAACATGAATAATTACAATAATAATCTTCTCGAAGCTATTAGTTTCACTCTTTTTTTATTTTTTATTCTTTCGATATTAAAGTCCGACTAAATTTAGATTCAGATTTAATTTCACTCTTATTATAAAGGGAAAGTTGTAAAAGAAACTAGATGCAATGATGGTTTTGGATGCCCAAACCGACCTCGTTTAGAAAATCATAGTCATAAAGACATATTGCTGCAAAAAAAAAAAAAACTAAAAGAGGAGTCCAAATGAGACCACCACTATTATTTTTGGTGCATTTTTGTCAAAATCACTTAGTTTTTGCGTTAGTGGTCCTATATTTTAAAAAAAAAATTTAACCGTCTTAGTCAAATCTGTTTATGTTCACTTTAACTAATTTTACGAAATATTTATCACTTTCCATCAATAACAAGTACGAGATATTTCTATCCATCACAATTAAGACAGATAAAATAAAATCATTTAAACTTGAAATCTTATAATTCTCAATCTACGTCACTGACCATTAGACAACATTCTTTGGATTAGTTGTCCTATATTGATTTTTAACTCATCTTTCACTGTAAAAAAATAGTTTATGTGGATGATTTTGCCACATAACATATGAGCAGACATTTATCTCAACAGGAAAAAACCTATAATTTTTACAACAGAGAAAAAAGTTTTACTACTAATTATAGCAAATAAATCATCTGTATTAATGTACTTTAGTCAGTTTTCTAATAATCATTTTACCATTAATTACAAGTATTTGTATAGTAACACGTTTATGTTTATTTGGTCAAAGAAAAAAAACTAAGTAGGCTTGTATCTCTCACTTTATAGTGGATTGTATATTAGATATATAAGTGTGAAAAGAAAATCTTAGAGAAATCATGATATAGATCATGACCTCTCAATTGCACAACAACAAAAATCAACAAGATGGGGTCCAAAGTGTTAATATGCTTTCCACTAAAATTTAACTTCAATTTTAAAAAATAAAATAAAAAAAAAATTAAACGACAATAAGCACTCACAAGATAACTGCAAGTAATCGTCCATAAAAATTGATATTAGCAACGAATAAGAAACAAGATATGTTATCTATTACAACATGTTAAAATAAGCTGATAATAAAATTTTGTATAATGTCAGTTTCATATATTCTATTTTATGTAACACTAATTTTTAAAAAGAATGATACATTTCATACTTAGAAATAAATGTTAACCTTTTCTTATAAGATACTGAATTTACAATAGCACAAATATTCGTAACTTGTTTTAGTCACACAACTTTGAAAAATCTTTATATCATCTTAAACTCCGTGCCTAATTAAACGACAAAAAATCATGATGGGCTTTCTCACACCTCTTTTTTTTTCCCTTATAAAAGGAGCACTAGTGTGTGCTCTAAACAATCTTACTCAAAAACTCAAACTTGTATAACCTCAACTCCCTAGCAACACAACATATAGCAATACACAAGAATGGGAAATTGCATAGTACTTTTGCAAAATGATAAGAAGAAGGTCATTGAATATAAAGCTCCAATGAAGGTTCATGAACATGAAGTGTCATCACCTCTTCTACAAGAGCCAAAAACAAAACATGTAAAAAAGAAGGTAAAGTTTGCTGATGAAGTAATAGTTATGGAAAGTAGTTGTTCATCATCAGAGGTTGTAAGAATTAAAGTTGTTATAACTAAGCAAGAGTTACAATCTCTTCTATCAAGTGAAGGAGAATTAAGAGTACTTCAAGATGGTAACATGGTTGTTCAATGTCCTCTTCAAAAAGAAAAAAGCTCTATTAGTGAAATTAATGATTGTATTATACATGAATTAGACTAGCTTATTAATTAGTTTTCCCATATTGTAAAATAACTATAGTAAGATACAAAAAACATGGGATGTACCAAGAAAAAAGGTTTTGTACTTTTTTTTTAGTTCTAACAAATGAAACTTTACAAATTTGGAATTATCAATCTTCTTCATCATATCAACTTTCTTCATAAGAGATTAAAATGTACGTATATTGCTAGGTTCTTGATGATTTATTTACTTGTATATATATATAAATCGGATCATATTAGAGCTAGTTTCCAAGTATTTGGAGCTAGAATCATTGGAGGAACCCTAGAAAAGCATGCCCATGGGCTAAAGAATGGGATTGAATATCCCTGTCTTACTGTCAGTGGCAAAGTTAGAATTTTCATTAAGAGAATTTAAAATATGAAGAAGTCAAAGAAATTCAACATTTATATATATAAAAGATGAATTAAACCTTGAGTATACAGTATAATTTTCCGCCCCAAAGGAATTGTAAACACAAAGCAAGAGTGAATGGAATAAGTTAATGAGAAAACAGAGAAAAACTGCAATTTTGTTTGCGTGACTGACCTCAGCACTAATAAAGAAACATTTATGTAAATGTTTGCTCATATATTAACTACAGACAAAACATTACAAACTTGTCAATTAACTTACAAACTTTTAAATCGTCGTCTAATATTTTTTCATAAAATTTTCAGTATATTCAAAAGAGATCTTTACATCCTAATCTAAAAAGTCTATAAATTACAAGAGAAATATTTACTAAATAACTGTCACAAAAAGGGTTAGCCAGTGAAAATTCCACTCTATAGTTAGGTAGCTAATTAATAATTATTATGCGTTCTCATGTTCTTTTTCAGTTAATTAACTAGATCAATTATCTTATTGTTAGGGTACCTAATATACTAAATTGATAAATATTGGTAGAAATTAATGGATTAACTGTTACTAGAGCAACTTTCTTACATCGTGATGGAGAGCTCACCACATCTAAAGGCCAAATTAATTTTATAAATTAAACCTTCTCTAGTGCATGTAATATTTACGCTTATAACAATTAAAAAAAAAGTGATTTCAGTGTCTACAAATAATAAATTGCATTTTTTAAAAGAAAAAAATGTATCTTGAAGTGAGAAGAGGTGATCATCACAACTCTTCTGTTTTGAAAAATGTTCAGAGATGGAAACTTCGCATGTGCTTGCTCATATTGTCAGTCTCAAACCAGCAATCTAAAAATAGTCAATATAAATAGTATTTGAATGAATAGGTCTACGTAAGTGTCAAATGAATATTGAGGATTCATAAGTCAATCATAACTTGATTGAGACTAATGCCTAGTTATTGTTGGACTTGAAATCATAGATTCATTTTTTGATCCATGCGACTCATACAAGAAACCTATATCTTACCCACCGAGTTTTTGTTCTGATTGAATTTCATGCATTGTCGTGATGTAGTATGCATCGTAGAAGCTAGAGGAATATGCAAGGTTGATAAGAAAGGGTGCACAAACATTAAACTGCAAGCACTCACATATTTTAGCCTATGTTGCTCGGATACTCCAAAAACGTTATCACACCATGTCAGATTCTTTAAAAATGCATAGCTTTTATCACACACACCTGGTAGTATATTTGAAAAGCCCGAGCAACATAAATCTCAGTAGAATCCCTGGAAAAAAACATACTAATCCACGCGGTTATGATTGAGACTAATGCCTAGTTATTGTTGGACTTGAAATCATAGATTCATTTTTTGATCCATGCGACTCATACAAGAAACCTATATCTTACCCACCGAGTTTTTGTTCTGATTGAATTTCATGCATTGTCGTGATGTAGTATGCATCGTAGAAGCTAGAGGAATATGCAAGGTTGATAAGAAAGGGTGCACAAACATTAAACTGCAAGCACTCACATATTTTAGCCTATGTTGCTCGGATACTCCAAAAACGTTATCACACCATGTCAGATTCTTTAAAAATGCATAGCTTTTATCACACACACCTGGTAGTATATTTGAAAAGCCCGAGCAACATAAATCTCAGTAGAATCCCTGGAAAAAAACATAATATCTTCCGGAAAATGAATAATATTACCCAAGATATGCTTAATGATACAGAACCCAATGGATGATCGCGAATTCGCTAAGAGTACAAAAGACAAAGTGTCTTATTATTTTCAGAGTAGGAGCAATATGGTGCATGTACATAACCTAGTATTAAAAGGTCAAGCAATCGCCTGAAATATATATATACAAGGTGTATAATACAATATGATATACATATACACGCTATATACGTCTAGAATGAATACTGGCGAAGTTTTGCTTCTCTAGTTCTATACATTAGTGAACAGATTTATCTCAATATACAGCACACTGTCTAGCTATTCCTGTTTCCTTTCAACTTCCAGGCTAATCTCATTCCGACGTGTGAAAGGAAGAGTAAATGGTGGATTATACTGCAAGAAAAGTATATATTATAACAAATATGCAGTTAGTGAGTTACTTTAGTTGCACTAGGTCAAAATATGTTCTCCAGGAGATATTGTAAGTGTAATTGAAATGGTTCTGCAAATATACCTGTGCAACTTCTACCAAGGCACCATCTTTTACCTGAAACTCTGCATCTCCCTTTAGTGCAGTTCGAAGTCTTGATTCTCGCGCTTTAACTTCTTCGTCATTTACAAAACCTTCATTGGAATCAAATGAGAGAGGGCTAGCTATGTTAGGATACAAAACTTGAAAAACAGAATAACTAAATGTTTTTTCTTTTGAACTCTGAATTGATCACCGCCATTCGTCACAGCAGGCTTATAGGACATTAAAGAAAGAAACGGATATACAACTATGTACAAGTTTCCATCATATCATGATAAGTGAATCGATCAATAAAGTACTAAGTAACTTTACCAAGATCTACTTCTATAAACCAATGAGACAGATCCCAGCTTTCTGACTACAGATGTTGAATTTCAAGAAAACTTAACATTCCATCTTGAACTTTGTATTGACATACTAAAATATGAAGTTACAAACCTGAAAAAGCAACAACAGCGAGAGTTTTCCGAGGTACCTCTTTGATAGTTACAGAGGAATCCTTCGGTAGTGGCAAGTCCGAACCATACTTGGAGGGCATGACGAAGGACATCCTCCACTTTTCCTGATCTTCCGCCTAATGAAATTCTTAATGATATTCCAGTAGGTGTAATTTTTTGAGAAAATACGAGAGCAGAAAATAAATATAACAACTATATACACAATGTTTATCTTTTTTTTCCTTTTTGGAGGGGATGGGGTGGGCTGTGGGCTGTGGGAGTGTTAATCACTAAAACATAGGATCAGACATAAATTAAAGTGATTTTTTTCTTTTCTAGAATGGAATAATGCTGGTTTTGAAGTTTCTCGGAGCAAGAAATTCTTATAGGATGTCTCCACATAGCATAACCAGAGAGACACACAACCTATCTCTAAGGGAGTGCCTATTTCCACAAAATATTGGTTTTTATGTTTCAAAATGTTGTTATCAGATATCCATTTATGAATGACTAGAAAAATGTGTTATTGTTTGTATAGAGGATTAGATGTGTATATTTATTCAGACATATAATTTTTATAATGTGGAAGATTGTTCTCTCTGACTGTTATTCCATTCTAAACTTGTTCTGGAACTAAGGTTGGACATCTACAATACACGAACTAGCCTATAGGCACATATCAGATGCGTGCGTGCAAGTATCTGACAGCGGTTCGTGCAGTTTTTTCTTTAATTATTAGTGTAATTTGAAAAATTGGAAAGAAGTACCCAACACTCAAGTCACACCCTCAGGACAGGTACGGCAAGGCAATGAAGGAACCATGCAACACTTATGTTGTTGGGACCCTTCAAAATTACTGTCAAGTGTGTATCGGATTCTCCAAAAGCTATACATTTTGGAGGATCCAACACAGGCGTGTCAGCATTTTTAGAGGGTCCGAGCAACATAGTGCAACATAATCAAAATGTAGAATCTAATAGTTTCCCATTCTCCTAGATATGGATTTGTAATAGTACCATCCAAGAATACTACAGGTTCAAACAATAAGAAGCCACAATGTTTATATTTCATATGTACCTGATCTGGCATATAGGCCTAGCACACAATTGAAAGATCCTCAAATCCCATCTAAAATACATTTCAGCTTTTATCAAATCCACATCAAGAACGTAAATGTGTTTTCCTTGTGAATTAGGTAACTAGATGATGTTGTTTTTCCCAATAGAATCAGTAAAAGTCAGCATTTCCATTTGGCAACATGAGGTCATTATTAGAGTAGTTCTTCATTTATCATTTCTCCAGTTATGTAGTGACTCAACTCCATTATTTTATCACTTTATTACTTTTATTAACACCGTGCATCAATATCCATGTTAGTAGTCCTTCTTACAGGGTATCTCCAATGTCCTGAGAAAAACACAATATGTCTACAAAGGTACTGCACAGAAAAGAGTCGAGCAAAGAGCATGTGTAATAGAGTAACCAAACCATCTGTCTTGAGTGAAGCAGTAAATAATATGCTGTAAAAGAACTAAAACGGAAAAACAATGATAAGTTTAAGAGTTGTACCCTTTTAGTTATCACTGGAGTAGTCATTTCCATTTTCTCCCCATCAGATTGAGTTCTACGAGTGATTACAGGTGTCGTCATTGCCATACTCTCCTTCTTCGTGTTCTAGAAGTCATCAAGAAACAGAACAGAGCCAAAGAAGGCCACCATTACAATGTGGTTCGAGGCGATCAAAGGTTGACTCTATAAGTACCTTCAACTACCTTACCAAACAAGAACTCGGCCAATGTGTTGAAGGATTGAGATGCACCATTTAAGTCAAACCCAGACTTCCCAGGCATTGTAGCCTCGGCAACAAAGTAAGGCTGTTTAAAGTCACAATACTACTTTAGATAAATGAACAAAATTATAATAAAAAGAAAGATGGTTAAAAGGATAATCAGGAATTATTTTTTATCAGCATGACAACATAAAGAGATGTCGGTGAGTAAAGTTCTAATAATACAGCGTGTCTATAGTATGGTAGATTAATGCTATTAAGAAGAAATATATGCACCATGATAACACAGTGACTGATGGTCTAGAATTCAGGTTAAACACAAAGGATTATTTGCCAAAATTTAATGTCAATGACTTTCAAACAACAGGATCCACGGCTTCAATACGAATGGAGAGAGCTTATGACATGCTTAAATCTAGGTGATCAAACAAAAGTTAGAACATAACATGCTTATTTCAAGAAACTGCCACCTCAGATTTCTAATCATGTCTTAACACTTGAGTCAGTGTCGCAAACATGTTTCTCAAAATTGAGAACTCCTGAGCTGTGATCACTAGACTGTTTCTGTCAGTTTCTTTCTGTTCCAGAAAAAATTTGGATACCAAATCTCTTTCAGGTTCCTATTGTTTCTTTTACTTTCTTATTGATAGATCATAGACATGCTGACTTTTACCTATAACTTTCATTCTCCAGTTGTGGCATATACAAAGTGATCAAACAACAATACTCTCCTCTTCCAAGTGGATTGTGCATTTCAGCTATTTGAAATCCATTAATGCTTTTTTTTATGACCATAAAAAGGTTAATAACATATATGAACAAGGTCCATTTCTTGAAGAAAAGACGTCGAAACAATTTTATACCAAAATCTGCAAAATGTCTCTCTTGTATCTATTGACATGACCTAGTAAAATCACCAACCAATGCTTTATTTTGTATTATACTATTAGTAACCTAGATCGCTTCGAGAGAACTCACTATAATCACCATATATCAAGAAATACTGACTAAAGGATTCTTTGTGTGAGAACAAGTAGCTGGTACAAGCAAATTTAATAAATAATGTATCTTGCCTAAGATATGTTTCCTCATCACAAGTTTTCCACCTCTATCTTCAACATATTTTTGATGAAAGTTCTAAACTTATTTTTTGTCTGTCAAATATTGCTCCTCTTTCATCTAGAACGAATCCCCGTGATAAAGTGCAGAAAAGGTGCATATAAATCTCGATGCTACTGGAAAAAAAAAAAGTATGAATAGAAATTAGTCACAGCACAGATACCTCGACTTCTCTTATCTCATACTGATCAGTAAGTTTTAACACCTTGAATTTCACTGTCTCCAGATCCGGCACTTCATGAAGATGACAGTGATATAAGTTACGTGGACTGATTTTAACCATCTAAAATATCATTGAATAAAACAATCATAAATAGATTGAAAAAGTATACCAGACATCAAAGCTTCCTCTAAATTCCGACTTTCGAATATCCTCTTCGGAAACACGTATTTCGCGGTTTCACTCGCCAATTCCGTCAGAACTGCCAACAATATAACAATCAATCAATCATTTAACATCGTTCTCATCCCAAAACTAGTTGAAGGACTAAAAAAACAGAATCAAATTGAGTGAAATACTAATAAAATACGATTAACTGAGGAAGAAGGAATTGCAGGGAAAAACTTACGTTTTTGAGAAAGAGAAGAGGTTTGGGAGGCGAGAGCGATGACAAGGGAGATTCGAGCTTCAAGAGCTGACATGCCGTTTCTCCGCTGCGCCGGGGCAGAGCTGCTTCTGTTTACTGCCATAGATTTGATCGGCGAAGGTCTTATTCTGCTTGTGGATGGAGGAGTAAAAATGGAAGAAGGTGAGAGCAGAAGCATTTTTAGTTTTTTATAAGTTGCAGTGTTTTAGGCTCTTATTTTCGCTCAGGGGAATAGATAATTCGGAATTTAGTCTTCGGCGTAATTTTATTTATATTTATAAAATTGCTGTCACGTGATTAGAAAGTCACGAGTTTGGCGAAAATAATCTTCTATCATTAGAATTTAGAAAGACATATGCCTGATAATTTGAATTTATCATTGTCTTTCTTTATGAATTTTTATAATATATGGATCAAAATAAATATGAAGAAAAAACCAATAAGATATTATAAAGATAATAAATAAAAGGTTGATACATTTCCACCTTAAACTGAATAGAAAAAGGCCCAAAATAGCACGATGAACCATTGTGAATGAGTGTAAGCACAAATTACCATTATGCTATTGTCCTACAAATTATCAACACATACATCACTTGCTATAACTCTTATCTTCCACAAAACATTCATTAACATAAGATTCTTATTCTACATCCAACCCCTAACTTGAGCCGTGTGATGAGTAACTATCCACCACGATTCGGAGAGCACTTATAGTCTGCACTGATGAACGGAAGCATCCCCTCCCCCTATCAAGCAAGAAGGAAGCAGTTCTTTCCCACAGCGGAGTCACTACCGCCACAGAGTGACATGCCAAAGGCACATAACAAGAAAGCCAACCCAAAATGATCGTAAATAAAGTCTCCAGCCAATGTAAGCTTTATCAGATCCAAATTTGTGTTCAATCCTAGTCTATATTAAGCATGAAAGCAACATCCTCAGTAGTCACATTTCCAGAGGTGCCTACAACCTCTAGATACAGAGGTATCCACTGTGAATCTGCCAAGAAAAACAGCAGTATCATTAAGTACGAAGGCAAACATAATGCGCGTTCCACATTAAACAATTCAACTAGGTATTAAGCAAAACATGAGATGGAAATAAAAGAAGTAACTACTCCAATTCACTTCACTTGGTAAAGAATTAGGAGAATCACAGTAAAATCACGAAGGTACCCTGAAATAACATATGCCATATGATATTCACAATTTAAACATCCCAAACATAACACATAAGAATATAATAATGCTTATATTCTACTGCATTACAAGTGCTTTCTGGGAGAACTTGATAAACAACAGATTGTTTGATTATGCTATTCGGATACACAATAGTCATGTAGGCTGTAGCAGTGGTACCCATTTTTGAAATACAAAACTAGTGGCTTAGACAACAGGCTGCATCGAAGAGACGAGCAATTTTATTATAGTTCATACACTTCATTAGCTACAATTGTCTTCTCATTTTGCAGTCCATCTGTTGAACCAACTTCCACCATCTTCCGGGAATCAGAGATAGATCCCACGAACTGCATAATTATTTATACGCTGCCACATTACTAGGAGAGAAATATCATAAAAGAGTTCACCAACAATTTGAACAAGCTTACTCGACTTAAAAAGTATAAAAGGATGGAGTAAAAACATTGCACAAAAAGCAGCTAAAATGTGTAAGTAGCTTAAAGATAGTAGAACGAATCTACAAACAATTGTCGATTCTGAATAGCAAACACGCAACTGTATTCAATAACAATGGTGTCTGACAGTCTGAGCAAGCTTGCACGCAGCTCGACTATTTTATTAGTGTATGCTAGCTCCTGCCAGCACAAGTATTGGGCAATCCCACACTTAATCCACCAAAAACCAAATGAGAGTGGAATAAAGTACTTAATTGTTCATAGTCATAAATGTTTCAGATGTAACATGAGTGAATTTCACAACAACAGTAATATCAGGATTCTTAAAAGGAAGAAAAAAACTAGGGCACAATAATATGCCTATCGCCGTCAGCTAAATTAGGGGAAACAGGAAATAAAACAGATGAAAGAAATTCCGAGCAACTTACGAACCTCAACGCCGGCGATTGATAAAACAAATACAGATTTGTCTACCGGAGCTCAGAGCCGACCGCCGGCAAAAAAACTTGGACCATTTCTCGATTTGTGCGTGTCATCCTTGCGCAGGGGCCATGCTAATCTTCTCTGTATCGTTCCAATTTTATCGGATGTCCCCGAAGGGACAAACTCCATTGCTGCACTACGGTTCTTAGGGTGCTGTAAGCTTTTCTCTGGGCTCGATGTGGGAGAAACGTAAAAGAACATAAAAGTTGAATAAATGTCGTTTTGGGTCCTTGAGTTTCGAAAATCAAACATTTCGTCCTATTTTAAGAATATTTATTTCAACATCAGCCCCTTAAGTATTTATTCACGTAGTGAAGCTCCTTCTGAATATGTCAAAATTTTCCCTCATTTTTTGTACTATATTATTTTGACACTTTTTAATGACTCAACATAAACAATTGAGTTATCATCGTAATATTTGATTCATGATTAACCAAGCGAAATACCTCTAAATTTGATGTAATTGGGAACTTTGGATGAATAAGATTTTGTCCTAAAATGGAAAAAAAGAAGTCTTAATAAAAGTGTTTTTCCCTTTCATAAATGGTACGTGACACAACCTAAATCCATTGGATCCCTAAGCAGGTACAAATCTTTAGACAAAACACATAAAAAAGTTGTTTGGTTTGAAGACAAGTTATACTAAAATTAGTTTTCTTGTTATTATTTCTCATTGACGGTTTGGATTATCGTATTAGAAATAACATGCATCGTATAATGATGAACATTCGTGCATGACCAAATTATACAAAAAGAATTATATCATTCAACGTGCGCTCACAATCTTCATTAAGTCTATGTACAAATCACCCTCCTCATACCCAACTTGTGGGATCACACTAGATTTGTTGTTGTTGTGACGTGCTCCCACGATCAAGAGTGGAAGGGACATGATTCTAGCTTGCATGTGGCTCGCCCTACACCGAACCCAATCTGTAAAATGACATCATACCACTGAAGTCTGAATACTAAAAAAAAAACCTCAATATGTGTCGTAGCAAAACGACCTCAGCAGCTCAGAGTGGAGCAGGACTCAGGAGTCATAGAAACATAACACATGAAGGAAATAATTTTAACTAATTAAATCTTGCAGTTCAAACACAATGTACAGATAAAGCATATTGGCTCATCACAATTCACAAAGTGTTGATATCAATTGAAATCGATCCTGATGATACTTGATTAATATACAAAAACAGGTGATACATTACATCAAGATACCGAGGATGACTGGCCTTCCTCTCGACAAGTTAGACAACGCTAACAATATAGCAGGATAGGAACTCACGAATCTGATCTCTCTCCCGACCAGTTAGACAATTATAGACCGGGATAAGAACTTATGAATCCGATCTTCCTCCCAACTGGATAGAGGCCAAACACAAGCAATAGAAAAATGAGTTTTCAACTCCATCTTAATTTCATAAGTTCATGGCATGTATTATTCTTACAACCCTAGGACCTCCATTTGAAGTCCCTTTTTTCACCTTTGCATAGGAAGGCTCCTCCTTCAGTGACCTCGCTGCAAGGAAATACTTCATTGTTAAACAAAGAGGGGAAATTGTTTATGTCACAAAGGTTACTGGATGAGAAAAAAGCTTACTTAACATCATCCACATTAGCTTAGAACATAGATACTTCCCAACAAGCTTGATTTAGAACAGCTTACTGATATGCAGTAATACACCTTTGACTAGCTATTCTTTTAAGGCAATGATTTGCGGGCTAGCTTACAAACACCTCGACTATTCCATCAAACTACCTACTACCTCCCACCAGCACAACACAAATACTAGATAATCCCACATATCCACCAAAAAACCACAAGTATCACACAATTCCCTTAACATTCCTCCAAGGAAGAGGAACACAATTTCTCACCGTATCCAGTTACCACCTATAAGACCCCAAAAAGGCTATTTTTTCCCTTGGTGTCACAGAATTTTACATTTATGTAGGAAAACCACTGCAACATGTCCGGTAGACGCCTTTCGTATCACCATTATCTGGTGTATTAGCAATGAAGGAAGAATTGGCACAAACAAAACTGATGATTTCTACATGTTCCCCAACTAAACAATTTGCCTGAATGATAGATCAAATATTTTGCCGAAATAAAGAATAACGAACAATTTTCTCCCTAACATTTTCATAGTTAATGTGCATAATTTTATCAAAGCTTTAAAGATTGCACCTTTAATGATCATTACAATTCTTTAACCCTGTTTCCTACGCGCCCTATTTAGATAAAATTTCACTCCAGCATTCATTATTACTTAGTTGTCTACATGTCCAGTTTAAAAACAATGAAATACAAGTATCAACAACAACGTACCTAGTGTATTGCCACAAGTGGAGATCCTCGAGTATATGCAAATCTTACCCCTATCTTCAACAATAAACAACCTTATACTGTAGAGGGACAAATAAATCTTCAACCATAATGGCTACCAGATATTCATCGAACACCATCGACATTGTAACACACTTGCTGAGTTTCCACCTATACTTTAAACTTTTGCAATACAGGATATGCAGCAAAAACTAAACAAATAGTGATCTTTACAACATTTCCTCAAAATCTGTTTATCTTCAAATTTGCTTAATTTGCCTATATTCTCATAAATGTTTCAGATGTATCATGAGTGAATTTCACAGCAATAGTAATATCAGGATTCTTAAAAGCAAAAAAAAAAAACTAGGGCACAATAATATGCTTATCGCCGTCAGCTAAATTAGGGGAGACAGGAAATAAAACAGTCGAAAGGAATTCCGAGTACTTACGAACTCTCGCCGGCGGCGACCGACAAAACAAATGCAGATTTTTGTACCGGAGCTCAACGCCGACGACCGGCAAAAAAATTTAGACCATTTCTCGATTCAGGGGCCATGCTAATCTTCTCTGTATCGTTCCAATTTTATCGGATGTCCCCGAAGGGACGAACTCCATTGCTACGCTACGGTTCTTAGGGTACTGTAAACTTCTCTCTGTATTCGCTGTGGGAGAACGTAAAAGAAGATATAAGTCGAGTAAATGTCGTTTAGGGTCCTTGAGTTTCGAAAACCAAACATTTAGTCCTATTTTAAGAATATTTATTTCAACATCAGCCCCTTAAGTATTTATTCACGTAATGAAGTTCCTTCTAAAGATATCAAAGTTTTCCTAATTTTTTTCTACTATATTATCATAGATTTAGATTGAAATAAATTGATTATTTTAATAGAAATTAAACCCTTCTCCTATTAATAAATCTTACACTGCATAAATTTAAAATAGTCCGTCCCAAATGAATATAAAAAATTCAAGGGGAAACTATTAATAAATTAGAAAGACATTTAATTGAAAAAATAGAGGAACTTATTGATCTCTACGTAAAATTGTATAGTGTATAATTCATTACATTATTTGTTTGAATTTATATTTTTCTGTACTTGTTAGGCAAGAACTTATATATTATTTGCTATGAAATAGAATGTGGAGATTAGCCATGAATAATTTAAAATTACTAAATTAGGTAGATTAATAATTATATTTTGCTTTAAAAAGCTTGTTTTGACTATGTAATATTTTTAACACAATTAAACATCAAATAATAAACAATCTTTGCATTACAATTTTCATTGAGGTTGAATAAACTTTTAATCAATTCAAGTGGTACCTACATGAGATGGTTTTAAAACGTCGTTGTAGAATAATTCAATTTCTATTTATTGATGGAGCTAAAAAAGAAATAGCGTGAGAAGTCAATTCTAGCACAAGAGGACTAATTCAGATTAATTTATTGTGTACTAATTATTATATTAATAGTAGCAACGTCAAATAACTAAATTGATGTGTATCGTCTTGAAGAATTGCCACACCACAAAAAATTCTTTAATTTCTTACAAGTTCTTAGATGAAACTTTAATAGGTCACCAAAATATGAATAAAAGTTGGAAAAATAGGAAAATGCTATAAAACACTTCTCAACATGTGAAACTAATGATTGATACATATTTGTACAAATAAAAGATACTCCCTCCGTCCCTATTTAGTTGTCCACTTTAGAAATGGCACACAGATTAAGGCAACAATGACTTAGCATAGCAAAGTTACAATTTTACCATTATAGTACAATTTACAATTCTAAAATAAATTAACTCAAGATAACTAATTAATGTTGGGAAGTTCATAAGTTTATTTACTTTATTTATGACAACTTTATTTAAATAAGGGTATAATAGGAAAAAATTGTTGTCCTTTCTTAATTTGTCAAAATGGACAACTAAATAGGGACAACTAAAAGAGGAAATATGGACAACTAAATAGGGACGGAGGGAGTATTCAATATCGTATGAACCGTAAAAGTAGTGAAAATTAGTACAAATGAACCGCGTGAGACGGACACGTGGAGAATAAATGATGGAGAATAGATGGAAATGCCCAAATATATGACGTTGCTATGCATGAACGATGTTTCACGCTCTTTTGATTTTTGTACGGCATGGGCATCCGCATGTTGTCGACTAGACCTCGGCCAATGTCGCCCGTCCAACGCATGCGGACTACGGACGATGCGGGCAGGCCACGTCCGACGTCAACTGACAGATGTGTGCAGACAACAAACAATGCTGGCAAGCCATGTTCGTCAGCTGACCGATGCGTGCAGACCAAGGACGATGCGGGCAGGCCACATCCGACGTCGGCTGACCGATGCGCAGGGGCCACAAACGATGTCGTTTGGCCTCAGAGATATAAATACCACGAGATATAAAGCGCTTTCGATCATAAATAATAATTTTTACTTTCCATTATTACCCCTAAGAAAAACATAACACGCTCTCTTCTTTTTCTCCTTTCCTCTTACCTCATGCGTATTATTAATATATTTTCTTTCACGTGTTAATTTCTTTTCTTGGCAGTTGAGATAATTGACTGAGCATAATATTTGACAGACCCATCTTATTTCAAAATAAGGACATAAATTAAAGTTTATTTTTTAGTATTGTTATACTATTATTGTGTATTAGAAAATGTAAAATAATTAAAGAGTCTTAGCGAATAAATGATAAATATGAAAGAAAAAAAAGGCAACAATTTTCATAAACTCTGAATATTTACTTATTTTAAATTATGAAAAATCATAATTATTTACACAATATGATTTTCAGGAAATACAGCTAGCGTTTGGTCCTAACTTTTCAAATATTCTAGGCAAATCATATTTCGGTGAAGTTTCACCAAGTGTTTGGCCCCAAATTTTCCAAACAATATTTTGACTATTTCAAAAAATATGATTTATACCCATAAATTCTAAAAATTATTTAAAATACTCATAAATTTATATTATCATTTTATAATAACTATGTTCCGTTAAAAATTGATAACAATCAACAATAACAAAATAACTATATAGGCAAGACAATACATTAATCGCATACTCAAACTTGTCACTAATTCAGTTATAATTATAACTAATTAAACACAAATTATTCTTTTTTCTCAATTTTATCACTCAAACTTTTCCGGAGGAGGTAGTAACAAATATTAGTTGGAATTCATAAATAATAGATATTTTTCTATAAAATATAAAGTTTGAGGTAATTTCTAAATTTTTTTTAATTCTCAAATATGAACTTGGCCGAAACACTAATTTTTTCTACAATTTGGGAACTTGGAATAGTTGGTAAAAAAGAAAAGAATAGTTGGTAAATATATTTACCAAGTTATATGACTAAATATCACTTCTTAATTTTTTATTAAGTTTTTTCCAAATATTCTTGAGGCCAAACGGGTCTGTATGTACTAGAGTACTAAATATTACTAGTATTAAATATGGTTGCTAAGAATGGACAAACATGGACTAAAATTATGACAAGACATTCATTAATTATCTTAGGATGTCGGGATTTATTTAATAACTCGAAATTTAAAACATTTTATACACACATTTCTTTTCGTTTAATTTTTTTTTAGAGCTATATTATATTTCAAAAATGATAACAACATTGATAAGTGTGGTTCGTATTATATTAGAGACCGATCTATTTCATTCGTCTATTTTTTCTTGTTTATTATATTAGAAATATATTTTTATTTTTAGTTTTATTTATCATTTTTAACATATCGAAAAGTATTACATAATTATTATTTCTTATAATGCAAAAAGTTGGAAGTGGGTGAATAAAAATAAATAAGAAAATGTGGAAATAAATAATGTAAATGGAATGACATTTTAGTAATTAAAAGGAACATGCAACGTTGAATTCAAATATTTCTTTTTTCCATTAAGCTTGACCACAACTTTTTTTATTTCTAGATAGAGATTTGTTTTTTTATTTTTTCTGAAAGACTTTGACTTGTGATATTCCATTGGGTCAATTTAATTTTGTATTTTCCATAATTAGAAGGTACGCAGTAGTCCCCCCACCCCCACCATCTCTCTCTTTCATCCTTTTATATTTTACATTTTCTAATATTAAAAAAAAATGGTGTAAGATCATTATCATAACTAATGAGAAAACATTTTAGGCGTCTGGATATGAATTGATTGAAATTTTGAAAAAGATAGTATTTATTTAAAGTAAGAAGTGGAAAAAAATGTTTAGAATTCGAAATTATATTTGAGTATGAAAATTTGAAGAACTTTTAAAATTTATGTTTCATTTTTTATATTCGATATTTCACTTGTTTGATATCGAAATAATGAGTTAATCCGATATAATAATCACTTCATTTGAGTTACTAACCAAATATTATTTCATAATTTAATTTGAGTAGAAATCTATGACCGAATTGGTCCTTTTTTTTGTTAGGAGTTGTTCATTATTTTCTTCTCTTCTATCATAACTATATTTTATTTCGAATTTTTTTTTAATGATTTTTTTTTTTGGCGAAAAAGAATCCTATAATAGGTTTTGCATGACATCTCATTAGTCGTTTCTCATATTAAAAATTTATGACTGAATTGGTCGTTTTTCATATTGATTTATTTTTAAAGTATTTATTAAACAAGTCATTTTTTAATATAATATGAAGAAATTAATATAACTTATTATTTATATTTATTTTAAATAGGTTTAAAGAATGACTTAAAAAAAATCAAAATAAAAAAGGTGAACGTAATATCATAAACCATAGAAAAAGTGAGTGTTATAGAGTGAAACCTCGATGGAGATCTCTAAAATTATTCTCGAATAATTATAGTAAATTCATTTTTTGTACGCTTGTCAAAACAGATAATTAACAACTCTTATTTCTCAAATTTTTATTGGAAAGAATAGTAGTACAAATAATTTTCCTTCCTATAATAAATAAACAAAAAATAGGTAGGTAAAGCAAACAAAAATGGAAAAAGGGAGAACTCAAGAAACAACTTGCTAGCTCCTTTTGAATTATCTTGTGTAGTAGTGAGAACTCTAGCAAGTGTTCATTGTTAATTATTTGTTATGTTTAATATATTTAAACATGAAAATTTGAAAAACTTCAAAAACTTATATTTCATTTTTCAAATTCTATATTTCAAATTTGATGTTGAAATAATGAGTCATTTTGATAGATCGAACTTATTCAATTGTTACAGTATAATAATTATTTGTTCACGACTTAATTATATCTAGCATCTTTTTTCTAAATCAACATCAATCATTTATCAGAAGACTATTTTATGATATGACCTAACTACAACCTATTAACAAACTGGAGTTCTTAAATAAATAATTCATTTTTTGTATGCTTGTCAAAACAATTAATTAACAACTCTTGTATCACAAATGTTTATTGAAAAAAAATTATGTACCTAATATTCCTTGTTGTAATTAATAAACAAAAAATATGTTGGTAAAGCAAGCAAAAATGGAAAATAGTAGAATTCAAGAAACGACTTGCTAACTTTTTTTGAATTATCTTGTATAGTAGTGAGAACTCTACCAAGTGTTCATTGTCTATTTGCACAAAATTGTAAATTAAATAATACTTCATAAATTAGTTAGTCCTTTTAGATTTCGTTTCTTGAAAGTCAATCGACTAATTATCGAAGTTAATTTGAATTACAAATTTAAATATTTAAGACTTTAACAAAAAATACTACATGTTGCGGTTTTTTTCATGTCAAACATTTAGCATTAAATAGAACCATTTAGCTACATTTTGAATATTTATAATAAATAACTATATTTTAATTTACTACGCAACTAATTTCTGTATTCTTTTCACTTGTTTCACTTAAAAGAATACAAATTCTAGGAAGAACCTCTTTGTAACGAAAGTAATGAGAGAGTAATTTCAATAATTATTTGACTTTTAAGAAATGAAATATGACAACTAATTTGGAACGCAGACAAAGAAGTTTTGTTTTGTTTTTTCTTTTACTTAATAAATTTTGTTAATTAGTGTTCCTAGATGAACCTAATTTGATGATGGGTAGATGGAAATAGTTGGTAGACGAGTCAATTAAATCTATTAATAAAACAACTGGTGTTTTTCGTTTTTTTCTTCTTCATAGTTTTCCAAAATGACAAATGGGATACTTTACACGTGTGGAAAGAAGATATGATAATTTTGACGATAATTAAGTGTTTGGTTGGAAAATATTTTTTGATTCTATCATATTTGATTAGTTAAAATATTTAATACTTATATAGTATATATTTTTAAAATGAGGAAATTGAGTCGATCCCCACCAACTCACACAATATCTCCAACCTTGTCATAGAGTCTTTGTTTATATTAAATATAAATAATTGTAGGATAATATTTTTGTAATTACATAACAAACACTATCAAAGAAAAAGAAATTTACTTATTTTTCTTTCAAATATTTTCCTTCACATTGAAACACAATTGTAAAGCTAATCGTATTATCAAAATTATGGTACGCGCGTTATGTATCTTTTCATTCTTAATCAAAGACTTTCAATTCAAATACGAAAGTAAAGTTATCTTTGTTAGAGAACATTTCTTTTTATAGAGTGTTATTTTTCAATCTAAATCTAAATTTGTTATACTTTACCTGGAGATTTCACTTATATGTTGTTACTTAAACAAGTTTTATTTGCATTTTAGTCTTACATTTATCCATTTATTTAGGCGTTGATTAATATTCCTCATGTGTGCATTTGAATTATTTTTTCACTGGTTCTTTTTTTCCTTTGCATTAATAGCGCTAAGATTTATAAACCTGATGAAATGCTTTAAATACTTCTATTTTTCTTGAAAAATTTGTGTCTAATTAAATATATATCACTACATAAAATAGAAAAATATCAAATATTTCACGCTAATAATATTATTGTTATTATTTTTAGCAAATAAAGGATATTGATATTTAGTGGGCATTTGACCATAAAAATCAAATGTTTTTGTCACTTTAATTGAATTTTCTAAAGTTGAAGTTGTGTTAATCTATACTTTGTGCATTATTTACAATTTAAATGTATTTTTTTCTAAATATGATTTATATTACCAAATTTTAAAAACTAGCAAAATCACCTAATTTCATTAATTTACTTGAAACATACAATCAAATTTGCTCTAAACGAGTAATATCTCAAAATTGACAGCCACATAATATAATAGATTAAATCTCATATAAGAGCTACTACATATTAATACAAATGTATTTTCAATTTATTTGGATTTCTTCAAGTCAGAGTTGTGTTTCGTTATAACTTTTACAAATAATATTTAGTTACTTAAAATATATTTTTCTAAAAATATAAAATAAGATTTGAATAATTCAAAATTTTCATGATCAAATGTTAAATTTCAATATAGAAAAAAATATAATTCAACGAAAAAGTAAAAAAATTTCATAACCAAACGAGTTTTAAGTAAAATCTTCGAAAGGAACACTATTCACTCCAAACATGCTTTATACATGACAAATATGTTATTGTGCGTCTATTGAACTTCTCTCTTACTGCGCAAATTCCCAGAAACTCTGACCACAGCCACTATAAATAACTCTTACTGGCCACCAGAAAAGCGTCCATTCATTTCAAATTTCTACATTTTCCGATGGAATTCGAAACTCACGCGCCGTCCTGTTTTGACCTCAGTTCCCAGTCTCCGATGAACTCCTTTTTAGACACGAATTTCGCTAATGACCGGGAATGTCAGTGGCCTGACTCCACCGGAGATGTGATTCCGGCGGATACGCCGACGAAACTTCATGCGAAAGCAGCAATGACAGTGCAGAAGGTTTACCGGAGTTATCGTACCCGGCGCATGTTAGCGGATTCTGCTTTGGTTGCTGAAGAGCTCTGGTTTGTTGTTATCTCTTTAATTAGGAATTTTAGTGTTGTTATGAAATTTTTGTTAATGTTGTTATGCTTTTGAAGGTGGCAGGCTTTAGATTATGCTCGATTGAATCACAGTACGATTTCTTTCTTCAATGTTCCTCAACCGGAGACGGCGGTTTCACGGTGGAATCGCATCACTTTAAATGCTTCCAAGGTAGCCTCACAATTTTAATTTCTATTACGAGTATATAAATTGCTAAACTTCAAGGGTTCACCCGCCGTGCTACAATTTTTTGCGTCAACCTAAACAGTTGAATTTTTTTTTGCATAAAGTATATATTTACTACTTGCTTCGTCCTAGTTTATGCGAAAATACTTTTGAAATTTGTGATCAACAACACTCCTTGATCATTCCTTTCACTATTTTATTTCTAATTATAAAAATGTGACATTTTTAGGTGGATTAAAAGGTAAAGTGTGTCACGTAGATTAGTTCGGGTAGTATAAAGTTACTCTGATTTCTAGAACAAAAAAAGATAAGGAGTGTAGTAATGGCCTGCACTTACCGTGGAACAACCTCTACTTTATGTTATCTTAATCTTATCTTTAAGAGACAATAACTATTATTAGGCTATCGAATGATTGAATTGTAAGTTTGGATTTATTAATTGGAATATTGGGTGAGTCACTAAACAGTCATGACCCAATCTACAGTTCATGACACCCAAAAAAAAACACCAAAGAGGGGTCTTTTCTATACAGAATGGAGTGGTTAAAATTACTGAAAGAGAAATATGCAGAACAAGCCAAATCCAGAAAGAGAAAGGAAATGTTTTTAAAAATAAATTTAATAGTGAGAAAGTGATGCACATCAAATCAAATAAAAAAGATATTCTTCTCTTTATAGATAAAAATATAAAATTTGTGATTAGCGTAGCGAGAAGAATATTAGCATGTAAAAAGTTGATTGTGACAAACAACTTCTCAGTTCCAAACAAGTCGGGGTCAACTACATGAATCCCACTTTCATTTAAGCTAATTTTGTCACCTCATGTAAAAAGCTAATCAACTTTTTTCTTTTATTTTGACGATTTTCTTAGCTCAAGTTAGTTAAAACTTTTGAAGGTTAATTCTGTATTCGTTTTGGCCAGGTTGGTAAGGGATTGTCAAGAGATGGAAAGGCCCAGAAACTAGCTTTTCAGCATTGGATTGAGGCAGTGAGTCACTTCCCACTGCTGCTTTATTTGAATGTACCCCATTAACATTTAACATCATTGGTGTTTGTATTTTTCTGACCTTAGTTTTGTGGTAACTGTAGATTGACCCACGCCACCGTTATGGGCATAACTTGCACATGTACTATAAAGAATGGTGTAAAACTGATGCTGGTCAGCCATTTTTCTTTTGGTAAGAAAGCTGAATGCTGGAATTGGTACATGACAAAATTTGTATGGTATATATTGAGGTGGTAAATAATGGGGGATGGCAGCTCTATCCCATCATTTTTGGGTTGAAACCACATTTTTGTGTGTATTTTTACTGCTTCTGGTTTTTCCTGGCTTTGCTTTTTAGGAACTGTTGCAAATTTTTGCTTTTTCCTTAATGGTGGAATTCATGACTAGTGACGATCATTACAAAGGGCGATGTGCTAATTCTTGGAGAAAAATATCAATATATTGTTTATGTAGCTTTTCCTTTATACTTGTTGAATAAGGTTCTAGAAGAATTACAAATGAGAAACGCTCCAGAAAATGTTATATAGTCCTACTAAAACAAGTAATATTAAAATATTAGTGGAACAGTTTGTTTGATTTGCATTCGCGTCAATAAGATATAATCTACATAAATGCAAATGTATTTTGACATTAGTGGTTATTCCATGTTTTTACAGTTCTAATATGTACAGGAAGTTGATGCATCAATTTACTGCATGGGCGGTTGACTAATCTTGTGCTACTTTAGTATGAAGTCTAGAACATTGCGCATTGTTGGGTTCTGTTTTCATTTGACTGCAGTTTTTGTACAATATGGATAATGCAACATGATTTATGAAGTTACTTGTAAGAAATAGTCGGCAGTAACTTATTTTCTGGAACATGTGCAGGTTGGATCTTGGAGATGGCAAAAAGGTTGAGCTCAAAGAATGTCCGAGATCTAAGCTTCAGAAACAAAGTATCAAGTATCTTGGACCTGTATGTGCTGACTCTTTTGTTGCTTATTACAATGCAAATCACAATGTTTAGCATCAGTATACAAATGGCTTCTCATATATATGTGCTGATGTTGGCTTGTCTTTACTGATAGTCTCATACATATGATTTGCTCTATCGTATAACATGTAATATTAATTATACTTCTATTGCATGTTTTCATATGTACATAATTCTACATAATTTCCTTAGTCACATTGATTGATATCGCCTTGCAACTCCTAATTGCTCTGTTATCTTTCTGTTATCAGCAAGAGAGAGAACATTATGAATATGTAGTGGCCGAAGGGAAAATACTTCATAGCCTAACTGGAAATCATCTTGATACAACCAATGGGTTGCCCGGGGCAAAATGGATTTTTGTAATGAGCACCTCAAAGAGACTCTATGCTGGCGAGGTGAGTGGTAAAAGTTACTACATAAATGCTTTTATGATGATTATCCTGCAAATTGTTTTTCCTCTGTTAACGTGAAAGGTTTGTTATTCTAATGCCTTTCAGAAGAAGAAAGGAATATTTCATCATTCCAGCTTTCTTGCTGGTGGGGCTACTTTAGCTGCTGGAAGACTAGTGGTAAAAGATGGGATACTTAAGGTAAATATCTGTTACATCGTTTTACTATCTTTAGATTGTATATGTCTGACTTCGAAACTATGTCGAGATCTAAATGCAGGAGTCATTTCTTCTCAGCTTTATGAAACACTAATTATGTCTATGGATTCGAAAAACACTTTCTACTCCGCATTAATATACTTGAATTGTTCAATGACATACCACCTTCTGCAGAATTTCTTAATTTGCATATAGAGAATTAGAAGCTCTATGAAGAGAAAATTGCCATCCCTTTTGTTTCGATATCTGTTCTCAAGCCTATTGTTCTGATGTTGTGTTTGCAAATGAAAGGTAAGAAAGAGAATGTATAATTCCCACCTGAATCATAAGCGTGTAGCTTGAAAGCCAAACCTTAGTCTCTGCTCTCCGTGTTTAGGTTGCACACTTCTGTGCTCTGACATTTTATTTTTTTCCAGTCTATTTCAGCATATAGTGGGCATTATCGGCCAACTGATGATAGCCTCGACAGCTTCTTATCATTTCTGAAGGAAAATGGAGTCAACCTGGAAGAGACTGAGGTTAGTGATTTCTGAGTCTTTTGTACTTCCAGATTACTTTCTAACTGTTATAGTCTACTCTGCATATGATTTAGCTTATAAATGGTTGTGATTAGTTATCCCATTCTGAATTGAGTTAATACTCGTCATTTTTATCTATTATCAGATAAAAAAGCCAAGAGATGATGATGAGAGCTATGAAGAGGGAAATTCATCTGAGAGTCGCTCTGCGTCTGATCTTTCAACTATATCAGAATCCCTTCAAGTTGATTTACAGAAGGAAGAGGAAAAAGACTTCTCCTCAAAATTAGTGATAAGTCCACAAGCTGAAAAGGCAAGTAACTATAAGAGAACACTCTCGGGTGGTCTTGAGAGCCCGAGAGCTGAGGTGCCAAAAACTGCAATACTGCAAAGGATTAATTCAAAGAAGTTATCAAAGTCATATCAACTGGGTCATCAACTCTCCCTGGCATGGTCAACAGGTGCAGGTCCAAGAATTGGATGCATTAACGACTACCCGGTTGAACTAAGGGAACAGGCCTTAGAACTGACACACCTCTCACCAAGACCTCGTTCTGCATCATCAACTCCTAGGCCGATTGGTGCAATGGTGATGTAATGCACTTCTGAAAAGCCTTGGTCATTTTCGATCTTTTCTGCAAACAAGCTGTAGTGTGTGCAAAGTAGTAGTTACTTCATTTTGGTCTTCTGTTTTCCAACCTGCTGTTAGTTTACCTTTTTATTAGCAAGAATGTAATAGGACCTCTTGTTCTCATTGTTAGGATTTAGTAGTAAGAATGTAACATGTGCAAGTTAAAATTGGAATGCTGCCATATCCATGTTGAGAAAGAGGGTAATAAGAAGGGTATATATTTCCATGTCTATCGAATCTGTCAAATTTCTCAGACATCAAAAAAATAAATTGTCATGTTATAAATATATTGCATTGTGGATGTCAAATTTAAGTACACTTATAACTTCATTCTAGATGTTGTTTGGTTGAGTTACTTGCAAGTTGTCTGATTGCTTGAGCTACAAAATAACTTGCTAGTAGCTCAAGCAAGCAGACAAATAAATAGCTTACAAGTAATTTTTTTAAGGCTTAAGAGTAGCTTAATTAGACAACTTGTAACTAGCTTTTCGAAAAGTCTTGCAAGAGATTCTCAAACTTAGCATCGAATATAACAAGTAGCTTAGACATGCAACTTTCAAGTACCATTTCAAAAAGCCTCACAATAGCTTTCTTTTTCTATTATAAATTGAAAGTTAAATCAATTCATTTCATGACATTTCTTTTTAACAAACTACAATGAAATTTTGGAACAGAAAAAAAGTATAAAATCGGTGATTTTCTTAATATATATTTGGATGACGCAAAATCGTAAAAAGCTGAATCTCAACATATCTGGACAATAAAGTCATTTGATATCCCAAACTCATCGCCGCACCTTTTGTGATGTTCGAAGTTTGTATGGGATACATTATAGGATTTTTATTAGAGATAACGTTCTCAATAAAATTTTCTTCTATATACAGAACTTGAACACGAAATCTTTGATTAAGAAAGAAGCAATTTCAATTCATTTTGATATTTTGTGATGGTTAAAATAAGAAAAAAATTCAAAATGCCATCTTACAATGATCTGCAGGAAACACCTGTCGTGTCCAGATACAGAGTTTGTCAACCATCAGATTCGTGTCCCAGTGATCTGGCGGACACGTGTCACTTCCTCATCCCTCCTCTTCCCTTTTTCCCCTCTTTTTATGCTCTCTGTTTTCTCCTCTTCCCTCAACACTCTCTTCTTCGATTCTACCCTATGAACACTGATTTTACATGCCAAACGACGCCGTCATGCACGGCGGCCGAGAAATTTTCCGGCGAACTGGTGGAATGCGAGTGGGTAGCAGCGGAGGCGTTAACTTATTTGTCTGATCCAGTGGCTCGAGATC
>NW_006238934.1:2669946-2730188 GCF_000226075.1 Solanum tuberosum | reverse complement strand
CGAGATCATACCGCCGGTGAAATTGAATTCTCCGTAGACGCCGACGATGCTCGTATTACTGTATGCGTATGATTGTATTCAATTTTGATTTATAAAACTGACACACTTTTTCTTACTGATACTAACAGTACATAATTTAAAAAGCATTGTGCCAATTAGTTTGCTTCACCGTTCGTGTTCATCAGTTCAGGTACGAGCTCTGGACATCTGTAACTATGGCTTCAATACAATCATATTAACGTGTGTTTGGTACGAAGAAAAATATTTTCCGCCAAGTAAATTTATTGAATTTGTTTACTTATTTTATGATATTTGGTAGATACACAGAGAATATTGTTGTCTCAAAAATATTTTTATAATAGTCTACGTAAAAGGGTCAAAAATGCAAACAATTCGAAATTGAACAAAAATGTCTCGGTTAATATTTTTGTTCTAAAAATATCCCTCTGGCAATAGTTTGATTAAAAAATGTCCAAATTGTTACTTAGCTATTCGAAAATGCCCTTTTTCCTAATGAAGATAATTGTTTCATTTCTTGGTAGTGTCAATTCTTTTTCTAATAATAATTTTTTTGATTAGCAAATGTTTATCCTATATTAAGAAATACAACTATTGTCTATTTTATTAAAAAAACATTATGTTATCAAAATGAAATTAACGATGGAATTACTATAATCTTATTTATATATACCTTATATTACTCCTCCTGTCCAAATTTATATGAGTTTGTTTGACTTGACACTTATTTAAATAAAATAAGAAATACTTTTATAATTTGTGGTCTAAAATAAGTCGAGTATATTTGTGTCGCTAGAAATCATTCGATAGGTAAAATGCATATTTTGAAGTTATATAGAAATATGTCACGACTAAAAAGGAAAGTAAGTCATATAAAGTGAGACCATAGGAGTATTAGTCAAGAAGATACATGTAATTATCCTATATTAATTGATGAAATGATATCTGATTCGATCAAACTATCGACGACAGGGGTATTTTTAAATCAAATTATTAATTGGGGGCATTGTTATTCAATTTGGTATAGTTCAAAGGGAGGCTATGGGTGGGGTGGACGTGAGAACCAAGATGAGATGATTGATATAAAATTCTAGTTGTGAAATTTATTTTCCCTACTTTCAGAACCTCTTCGTTAAAGAAGTTTGATCTAACCAGAAAATATTTTCCTCTGTACCAAACACACCAGTGTGATCCCTTTATAGGACGAGTTGAGTTAATTGTGTTGACAATTGGCAAGAGAGAGGAAAAGAGGAACATGAGACTACTCTCAATGCCCAATGGGTATTGTCTCTTTATTTTCTCTAGGAAATGGACTCAATTCTTCAGCATTGAGATAATGGTGATTTGGATGCAACATCTATACTTACTAAGTTTTTTAAGGGCATACATTGTGAATTGTTTTTTATGTTAGTTTAAGATATGACAGTCCGAGCTGAACTACTCTATTGCGTGTTTTCTCGGAATGTCTAGGAGGCACAGGTTAGTTTCCTCATTTGCTTTTCAATATGGACTTAATTTAGATGTTGACGGGAATTAATTTACTTTTCATTTCGAGGTTTTAACTTTCATTTACGTATCTTCGTGTGTGCATCTTTTGGCGTAACTGGTTATTCCTTACCTCAGGAACAAATTGGTTACTGGGCAGTACTGCAAGTATTTGTAACAGGTGCCCCTGAAGCCATTTCTGTCTAAGTAGATATGATTTCTTTTGCAATTTGTTCCTGGTCTTTTGATAGAATTCCCCGATGCTCTCTTGTGTATAAAGGAGCAAGGAATAGCCATAAAGTTTGAAGATGAGCAAGAAGTAGCTATTCAGGCTGGATATGAATCTGAACTCAAAACAAGTATTGTATGTGATTTAAATTATCCACCGCCAGTTACCAGAAGAACATCGCGGCAGGAATTGACTGAGGTGCTAAAGATTTACAGTCTCTTATACTTATTTCTTAGATGTTTCAATTCTTTTTTTTTAAAACTGAAAGCATGTTTGCTCAGGCAGAGAAGGAAGAACGAAGGATGCGCCGTGTATTAGCTAACAGAGAATCTGCCAAGCGGACAATTCATCGTAGACAGGTATGCTGGTATACTCAACCGCTTACAAATTCTGCGTACACCACTCCCTAAATGAAGGCACAAACTTACTTAACTGAGGGTGCTATGACATTTTTATATTTCATTGTTAAGAGTGTTATCATTTCATCAACAAATTTAAATTTTTAGATTTTTAGAGAGAACAAACTTTCGTTTACTTTATTATATTCCCAATTCCCTTAATGTGCATGCGAGTCGGCTGTTTATTTTACCATGCAAGAAGGAAATTTATGTGTTGGATGATTTACTTACCAGGTTTCCAGTTGACCCTTTTCTTGTAAAACAAGGTTATGCCTACACTTGCTGAACGACTTCATTACGAACTAATTGAAGCCGTTGGTGAACTAACGGAGTTTGTGCTGGTGCTTTGAGAACTCTCCTTAGAGAACATAACATAACATGTTTTTTTTTAACATGATAATAGTTTGGAACAATGCACTTAATTTAGAGTGATCAGGCAACCGTTGTGTCCACAGACGTCCCAATAAAATATGTTTACATGATTAGTGTGTCTTCCTACTTAAACATAATTAGTGTGTCTTCCTACTGCAGTTGGGACTTGCAGTTCTACCCTTACCGCTCGTCTTCCAACCAAAATCATCTGCCTAACAAGAATGAGAATTGACAAAGTCCTTATGGTTCAATGATTCTTTATAGGATTTTCATATTCCCTGGACTTCTACGTTTCTTGTTATCGATGGAGAACTTAATTAAATTGAGGCTACAGACTGTACCATGTCAAAATCTGATAGTTTTTCCTTAAAAGGCAATGCGAGAGGAAATGAGAAGAAAAGCAGATGATCTAGCACTGGAGAATGAAAATTTGAAAAAGGTATGTGTGATATCTTTACTCATATATTTGTGCTATCTCTGCCGTTTTTCTGCTGAGTGTCATTTTTGACGAATAGATTAAAGAACTTGCTGCTGCAGAATACAAATCGTTGAAGAACAAAAACAGTAACTTGAGAATGCAGGTAACTTAGTTTAATTGGAGATTATCGACTTTGCGTTACATGAACAAATTACATATGCGAAAAATGACTTGATTCATTGCAGCTAGCTAAAAATGTAAAGACTGAAGTAGAGGAAACAGATGATGATTGTAAGTCTACTCTTGTGGAAACTCTTACTTCAGCTACATCCACAACTTCTCTGCATAACCAAGTGCCTCTCGTTCTGTCTACCGTTCTTCCGTGTTTTGACGGTCTCATATTACAAAGTGGTACCCAAAGTATAGAGGAGTCCGTGATGATGAACGCCGCTCCAGAGACTCCTCTATATATAGTTTCCTTTCCTTGGCAGATGCAATTCCATGCCCAAAGTTATCCACTTCATTCATGGACGACCTCATATCCTAACGATCAACACAAGACTTCCTCAGTTCATGAATGTAGTACTTCAACTCCGAAAACAACGATCAACATGGAAAATCACCTAAACGCAACTCCTCCGAAAGTTGAAACAGAAACTCCTGATTCAATAGATACTTTGCCTATAGACTTCCTTCACTGCAACACCAGCAGGGATTTTCGACTAGATGAAATCGGACAACTATCAGGATTTCGTTCTACTTCAAGTCCTTTGGTACTACCACCAGTTATTGCTAGACAAAATGAGATCATTCAACAACATATATATACTCCTGATTTCAAAGTTACTTATTCTGATGTTGGGCATGTAGCAGGTGCCTCTACAGAAATGCATCAAGAACATGTTACATGTTCTAACAACGCGTCTGCAGAGGCTAGTAGGAAGTGGAAGGCGCTTATGAAATGAAAAGTCAAATGTTGCTATCAGTATGATTTGTCTGCCTGTCATGCCGAAGACATGAGATTAGAACCAAAAGGAAAGAGTAACTTTTTGAATTTTGAGTTTGTTATGATCGTCAATAGATATGTATAACTTACTACGTATACGTTCTTTAACATACGTTATGTACTTTGCTTCTATGAGTTTGTGAAAGATTAATGAATAAATAACGAGAAACGGAATGAACCGTGCTCAAGTACTACTTTTCAAGTTGTCGTGGTTAGTTTTATAACATGATTTTGTAAGATTTTAATCGGTCTGATTTTATATCTTTTCGTTGTGTAATGAGAGAAGGTTTTCAAACGAATTTTTTTGTTTTTGTTGTTAAATTTCTTTTTGATTAATCAATGTGTGATATTTTGAATGTTCGTTATTTCTGAAATTCAAATGATCTTTGGATGGATTATATCATTCTTTTAGTTAAAATTTATTACTATACATTCCAAAAGTATTAGTGGTCTCATAAACTCGAAGGTAGTGTTACTGCTAATGTACAGAACACATTATCTTAATCTCATATTATAATTTTTGTATCGTACGTGGTTCTTGCATTAATTAACGGGGCATAACTCATAATGCCTCTTTTTTTTTTATTATAAAAAGAACTTTGAATCATGATTCATGCATTATCTTGTTGCTACATCAAATGATTTTTAAATCGAAATATTATATCTTATCCAGTGAACAAGTCTATTCACGGGGATATTATTTGATTGAATCTATAAGAATAGTATTGAATATGATATAATAATAATACTGATATTGACTTGCATTAGTTATGTTGAGATTTCTTTTTATGGAGTATCTAATTTGGTGTATTAAAAATAATAGAATTATTGCATAATTTTTTTAAAGCATATTTATTTATAAAAATATTTTCTACAAATATGGAAAGGATGTCAAATGCGATGGAAATGATGTGTTTTTTTTAAGGGTTAGTTGTATTTTAGTTAACCATGCTATAAATCTGCATCAAATCTACTTGCATTGCTATCATGATTTTCCTTGTATTAGTTATACATAGCTTAATATCAAATAAAAATGATCGTTTGGTAGGATGATTAGAAAAGAATAATGTATGCATTAACTTTTTTGGTATTATTTTATGTATAACTAAAATACACGGGAAATCTTAATTAGCAATGTAAGAGATTTTAATGTATGCATTAGCTTGGTTGAAGACACAATTGTTTTTCAAAATCTTTTCGACATCCTTAATTTATTTCATATTTGTGGAAGATAAATTTTGTTTTCTTAAAAGTTATGTCATGCATGTTATTTTTAATAGATCAAATCAGACATCGCATAAAAATAATGTTAGCATAACTAATAATAACATCACTAACATATATTATATTTGTTGTTGTTTATCCTTTTGGTGTTCGATGTACTTTCTAGAGATGTAATTTTTTTCTATTTAGTAATTTCGGTCCATTTTCATATTAGTGGTAAGTGATTCTCAATAAAATTAATGGCTTATAAAATTAAATTTTAATCAAAACTTTTAAATATATATACATACATATTTAATGGATTTAACTTCCAATAGTAATATTAATGTATTATTATTTATAAAAGTAAGAGATAATTCTAGTAACTTAGAATTTAGTCATTTATGTGCAGTACATTATTTTGGATATTATTGTAAAAATTTCATTTATCAATATGAAAATTTTGAGTTGTTTAATTTAAAGTTATAAAATATTTCTAGTTTTATATATAAAAAAAAATAAAAATTATGTACCTTTCTTACCATCTTCAATATTGTTTTAAGTTAAACTGAAATTATAGAAGTTATTATTAAATTTCTTTTGAGCCTCAAAATATTAGGGGCATAACGTAAACGCTTTACTAGCCTAATTCAATTTCCGGGAGCTGCAATTTTTGGAATTTGACAAACTTTAAAACTCACCAAATATTTGACCGAACAAAAAAGCAGTGAGCATTTAGATAGATGTGAAAAATATATTTATTTGATATTTTTAATTTAAATTTTGAAAAAAAATTATGTATTTATTTTAGCATTCATTACATATGTAAATTTACATACGACATATCATTTATGTTTTGTCATATACATCAATATCAATTAGAATATATTTGAGTTTTGTAACTTATTAAAGTTATCGTATATAATTAAAGAAGTGACATATTTTGACGAATGAAATTATTTATGCATTGAGCTTAAGAATGTACCACAAAAGTTTTATAAATTTTAGCTGGATATACTTAATAACTCATTCAACTAGTAATATATTAATTCATTTAATATCTTAAATGGAAAAGGATCAAAACTCTTCAACTGTTGAAATAGATTAAGTATACCCTTAAACTATCTCTCGGTTCAAAAGTACATGTGTGTATTAATATGCCACATCGACCACCACATGTGCACGCCCAGCCCACCCACCTCCACATAGATGTTTTAAGAGCCCTAATTTCACTATTTTCCCACATTTCATCATTATCTAAAAAAAGACCCAAAGAAGGTTCCTTTCACCAACCCTAATTTCACCTTGAAGATTTACACAACATTATTCAAAGAATAGTGAGTGCAACATTATTCATGAGCTTGTCAAGTCTTGTTGTTTTTGGTAGCGTATGTCATATTAAAAATTTTAATGTAACCAACATCAGCTAGTGAAGTTTCATAGTACAAATTTCAAGCAATCTTTTACATTTAATTACACTTCATAGTTCAAACTTCAAACAACCTCCCACATTCCTAAGTTGAACCAATAAAAAAAATTAGATGTCATTTTCCTTGTTTGTCAAACATCCTTCTTATTTCTGAACACTAGTTGCCTCACTTCAGTGCCATGCTTTTGTTTACTTTTCTATTTTTGTTCTCGTCTTCGGATAAGTTGAGAGCAAAGAATTCATTACGCACAAAGAAAGTTGATAAGGAGGCAGGGTCCAACCAAATTGCAGTCAAGACTTCTATATTTCATGATTTAGCAGATGCAACAAAAAAATTTCGAGGTGATTATCTTCTTGGAGAACGAGGTTTTGGTAGAGTTTACAAAGGGTGATTGAGTCCAATCAGGTCGATTCTCATCAAATCTTTTTGCTTTTTGTTAATAATGGAATGTAACAAAGAAATCAACGGTTTGGTTTGCCTCTAATCTACTAAATTCGATCTGTTGCACTCACTATTCTTTAAATAATGTTGTTGCGTAAATCTTCAGAGTGAAATTAGATATGGTGAAAGGAAGCTTCTTTAGGTTTCTTTTAAGAAAATGACGAAATGTGGGAAAATGGTGAAATTAGGGTTCTTAGAACGTCTATGTGGAGGTGGGTGGGGTGGGCATGCACATGTGGAGATCTATGTGGCATATTAATACACACATGGGATGCCACATGCTCTTCCGTTAAATAGAAGGGTAAGTCTGGTCCAATAGTAAGACGGAAAGGGTACTTTTGAACCGAGAGATAGTTTAACGGTATACTTAATCTATTTCGAAAGTTGAAGGGTAGTTTTGATCATTTTTCATTTATTAAATGATAATATCATTTGATTTATTTTTTTCAAACGAAATTTAAAGCTAGCAATTTCAATCCAAGTTTCACATTTAATCTTTGAGAAAAGACATAAAATCACCACTAAAGTTGTTCCGGATTTTCAAAAAGACACCTTAACTTTGCAGACGTTCTATTATCCCAGAAAAATATTAACTACCTTTATAAATATACCATTTTGACTCATTTTCTCATCTATGAAGAGCACGTGATGGTCACCCCTTTGATCCATTTTAATTAAATTTAAAAATAAATAAAAGTGAGGATAACCCAACCCCAATCTAAACAAAAGCACTTCCATCTCTTTTCTTTTTCATTTTTCAGATTCTCTTTTCTTTTCCATTAAAATTTGCACGGCATTTTAACTAAATAAACAAGGGATTGAAGGTTAATAGGTTAAGATTTCATATTTATCTTGTATTTGATAAAAAATCATATTATTTTCTTCATGTATTTGTGATTTGTTGGGGAAACACCTGTTTAGGGATACGGTTTTTTGAGCTCTGGCAACAATGTAAGTTGATTTACCCATCCACCACTAGAAAAATAAAGATAGGTCGTCGTTGTATCCAATTTATATTTCACCGGCGTTTTGTGTTCGTCTTTTCAAATGAAATTGTAATTTACAGTAAGTTTGATAGTAAACTTGAAAAATAAATTCTATTGAAAGTTTGGGGAAGCTAGTGTCTTAATTAATGGTAGAAAGGGTCGGCATTGTTGTCGAAATTCGGTACAAAGATTCTAATTCTGATTTGCGTCATTATCGGAATTTGTGTTCTCTCTTGTACAATGGTATCTTGTATTGTGAAACTGTCATGTTCATCTTTTTTGGATAAAATTACAATTTACAACGAGTTTGATAGCAGATATGAAGAATAAGCTCTATTGAAATTTTGGGGATGATGGTGTATTTAAAGATTTAATTAATTAATAGAGAAATCAACTGAAATGTGGCATTTTAAAATTGATTTTGGGATGTAAACTGACTCATTCATGCGCTGATATTTGCGTGTTCACAAACATTAGGCGAAAATGGGTCAGAATGGTCTATTTATAAAGATATTTAATACTTTTATGGGTAATACGACGCCCACAAAGTTAGTGTGCCTTTTTGAAAAATTCGAGGCAACTTCAGTGGTAATTTTATGTCTTTTCTATTTATCTTTTTATATAGTCTAATAAGTACTCTATCAAATATATATAGTAATTCCATCAAAAATATAAATATTATATGTCATTAATCTGATCCTTTATAAGAACTATCTTAATAATGAATTCACAAAAATAAAATTTAAAAACAATAAATGACGAATGATTAAAATAAAGTTTGTCATTCATTTTTTAATGTAATCTAAGACAAATAGATTTTTTTTTTTTTTTATCAAACTCTACTTAGCAAACAAATCGGATTATTCATATAGAACTTATTTATCATATATCACTTAAATTATGTCAAAATTCGAATATCTAAAAAAAAAAACTTTCAATAAGTACATTAAGAGAAGTTTCTAGAGGATGATAGTCTATTATATATAGAAATTACATCAAAAATATAAATATTATTAGAACTATCTTAACAATGAATTTACAAAAAATAAAATTTAAAAATAACCAATGAAGAATTATCAAAATAAAGTTTGTCACCCATTTTTTAATATAATCTACGACAAATAGATTATTAGTATTTTTTATCAAACTCTACTTGAAAAACGAATTGATTATTCATATAGAACTTCTTTATTATATATCAATTAAAATATGTCATAAATTCAAATATTGGAAAAAAAAAATAGACTTTCAATTACCTCTCACCTCAAACCACAATTCTTTAGCCACGTGTCCTCCCCCACCATCCAATTACTCCTCATAAACAAATTTCTTGGCTTCCCTTCATTTGCTAAGTTTCCTCCCCAATTTAAAAATAAAAAATAAAAACAAAAACCATCTTCATCCTCTTTTTTGCCTCTTCCAGCCTGTTCTTTTCATATTTCTTTATTTTATTATATTATATTATATCCTTCTCTAATGATTTGCCACCATTTTCATTATTAAATTCCCTTTTTCATTTTTTTTCTTTTGTCTCCTTTCCCCTTCTCTATTTATCTATTCTCCCTTCACCCCATTTTTTCTCCATTTGCTTTACACAATTGAATTAAAAAAAATTCTTTGATATCGAAGAGAAATCGATATAATTATGGCGGAAGAGCATGGATTTGAAGCACCAGAAGGACATATATTATGCGCTAATAACTGTGGCTTCTTCGGCAGCCCAACAACACAAAATTTCTGCTCCAAATGTTACAATGAAGTTTATATAAAAGGGGGACAACAAAAACCTATTGATTCCCTCTTTCCTCCGCAGCTGCCGATTCCATCTCAAAGCTCATCGGTACTGGTGCTTCCGGAACCGGCAGCTGTTGAGGAAAAACCGGAGGTTGTGATCGCGGCCGTAACGGCCGCGGTCCAACCGATGCCTGCACAGTCGAACAGGTGTTCGGCCTGCAGGAAGAAGGTGGGATTGATCGGGTTCAAGTGTAGATGTGGGACCACGTTTTGTGGGACCCATCGATACCCGGAGATCCATGGATGTTCGTTTGATTTCAAATCTATGGGAAGAGAAGCCATTGCTAAGGCAAATCCGGTGGTTAAAGCAGAAAAATTGGGGAAGATATAATCACAGCCGTTGGATTTAGATGATGAAATCTCGTCGGAAAATGACGTCATGCGAATTAATATTATATCAATTATGGGGACCAAAATGGAAATAGAGAAAAATCTTGGGGGGGTGTCCCATTATTGACCAAAAAAAATGTGAATTAATTAGTGTATATTTTTTTTTGGTTATTTTTTATCTTTTGCTTGGAAAATAATTTATGGTTTGGCTTGTTTTTGGATTTCAACTTTACTATCTTTGGAATTTGGATATTCCCTCTCCATTGAGGTTTTCACCATGCATTATTGGTTAAATAAATAAAGATGATGAAAGTTATACAAATTTTATTTAAATGTCAATCCCAATTTTCTTATTTATCAATGTTACTTTATGAACCAATAATTTTCTAAAGTCTTTTAATACATTTTTACTTTTTCTAGGATAATTTAGTTAAACAACATAATATTTGATGTGATTATATAAGTGAAGTCAGGTGAGAAAAAAATGTACGTAGATCTTATCTTTACTTTAAGTTATTTCTTTATATTTTTGGCTCAAGTATAACACCTTACACTATGAAAAAGATATATAAAAATGGAAGTAATCAAAGCACAAAAAATACACATGGCAATTAGATGAACAAAGAATTAATTGCAACTTAATTTAGTGCTACTAAATAATTTTTGATGAATATGTCAAAATCGTAGTTGATTTGTGATTTGATAAAAATGTTAAAAATTGGAACTTCAGCACTTGCCATGCCAAAAAATCCTCTAAAGTTGTATATAAAATTATTACCAATTTGATCATAAAAAAACACTTAAATTTGTATGTTTTGTTGTTTAATTTGTAAACATGATAATTAAGTGATTCAATTGAGTAATAGTCAACCTTGCTCACCCACATTATCAAAACATAGTAATAATTTTAGTAGTCCACATAATTAAGTGAAACGGAGAGAATACATAATTAATCCTAACTCAACCCTATATAGATTTGAGAGACAAAATTTTGATAGATTATTCGTCTCCCTTTTTTTTTTGTCTTCATCCAAAAAGAAAGTTTTAAAGTTCAAGACTTTTTTAATTGGTACTATACTACTAGTTTGTATCTGTCACTTGCTTTGTGAATACCATTCTTTTACTCAATAAGAATTTTGGTAGTTTCAAATGAAGGGAAAGAATAGATCGCAATTTCTTAAAATATAATAAAAACAATAATTTTTAAGCTGCGATTTACATCTCTACTTTTCATAGTTTAGAACTTTAGATAAATTTGACAAAAAGGAAGTGGAAATACTAGATTAGTGATGAAGTTTGAATTCTCCGCTTAACCGTAGAAAAAAACAAAAAATTACTACAACCTTGAGATCAATCGTAAATTACTTTGTCCTACACATTAGGGTATTGCTTTCACTTTCACTATAAGGATATATTAAAAGGTTATTTATTTATTTTAATTAATAACAATTGAGTACCTAACATACAATTTATGGTGTCGACATATTTATGACACATGTCCTTATCCTTTGCCAAAGAAAAACACAATCAATGATTTAGGATAAAACCTTTCTTAAGTGGTCATATGCTAGTATGAGGTGAGTACTTCCTATTCCATGTGACAGAGAAAAAAAGAAGATAAATTGGTATATATTCAAATGGTAGAGGAATGAAAATGACTATTTTTTTATTTTTTTTGGCATTTATCAATTGGTAGCATTTTTATTTATGGTTTTCTCAAAGTTCTATTTGGTGATGGCCTTATGTGATTCATCTTTTGTGGCTATGATCAATAAAAGATAAGAATAAAGAAGCACAAACATAACACGTAGCTAGTATCTTCTCATGCTAAGTAAAAAACAAAAAATACTAACATAAAATCAAATATATCCTTATTATATTAGAAATAAATTTGAAATACCTTTTGTTTGAATATGTGTTCAATTATGATCCTTTATTTGAGTATGCTTTAAAATTATTTTTAATGGTATATAGGGATGACCTAGATGGAATGAACCGATTTTAAACATGTGTGAGACGGTCTAAATTTAGATATGTGTGAGTGTGAAGCAGGATAAACCTAAAAATAAATTAATTATACGTAGGTGTAGAATGAATGCGTGTATATTATTATTTCACATTTGCACTTCTAATTGACTATCAGTTGTGTACTTCATTCACTTATAATTTTGCTTTCACTTATTTAGAGAAAATTTTGATTTTTAAATAGCATAAATTTTTATAATTTTAGGCAAAAATATTTAAAGTTTGACCTTGTTATGATTATTGCTTTGATTAAACTTAATTATCTGAAGTTAGTCTTGGTAAATTCAGATAAAAATTTATTGATTAAGTTTGAAATTTGGTTTTGTCAACTAGTTCACAATTTAAATTAAAATTCTTCGACGTTAATTTTATTATATTAAACTTCAGATAAAAGTTTCTAATATTTGTTATTTACAAGGATATACTTCAAACAAAAATATTTAAAGTCGTAAATTTTCAACTTCAATCATTACATATAAAGTTAGAATATGTAAACTTGCAATAACAAAAAAAACACAAACATAAATTAAACGATGATCTCAAAATTAGATATTCGTGCACTTTCAAAATATATTTAGTAACCACGGAACGTCGGAACCCTTGGAAAGTCACAAATGACCTCCAATTTTTTTGACCTCGCTTAACAATCATTTAAAAATGTAGTTGCTTAAAAAAAATTGTTAGATAATTTTTTTTTGTTGCTCATCAGATATAAATCGTGGAAATAAATTATTTCTAACTATAAGGTAGAAGTTCAAGATATTTCAAAAGAGTGAACTTACTCAATTAACTACAAATTAGATAAAAATAAAACTTATACCGAATATAAACAACAAAAATTCTTTCTCAAGTTAAGATTATATTTTTAAATAATGACAAACTTCAAAATCGAACACTTTTAAAGACATCACCCGTCATTTCCTTCCTAGGATGAGCTAAAAAGTCTTTTTGACCAATTCAAACCAATCGCCAAAGAAATAAAATACATTTACATAGTCTTAAATGGATGCATCTAATCATATATATACTAGTATATATGAGGAAACGTTCTTTCTTCTTTGAATTTATGGATACCCATTCATTATTTGTCGAACGAATTTTCAATTGTATCGACTTCTTTAAAAAATAGTAAATATTATTTATCAATAAATATTTCTTTTATTACAATCGTTATACTGAATATATACTAATCAAACAATCTAGTGATACTTAGGAGTTAGATGGCGAGACACGAGTGAAATTTTCGTAACATACTATCAAAACTTATAATTTAGTGATATCAATGAAAAATATTTGTACCATAAATGTGAGTTCAATCCTCACTATCTTCCTAGCATCTTCATAGTTAACTTATTATGTACTTTATAATCATGCAATAAAATAGGTGGAAAAATTATAAAATAAAGTTCTTGTGACGTGGCTCTGACGTATCAGGCTGCTAATTATTAATATAATTAATTCATATAATAATAATTAGGAAATGTGTGATAACAATCCTCCCATGTGGTTGTTACTGTTAGCTCTACTTCTACTGACCTTTCTTTTGTTGGTTTAGGTGGAAGCAAATTACTCCGTTGGTTTTAATTTATTTATCTTCGTATAATTTGCAATAAAGTATTTTTTCAAAAAAACTACTTTTTAAAATTTAGGATCTTTAGACTAAATATGTGCAATATACGAATCAAAAAGTATGTAAAACAAGTAAACAACATATCACCGATTAAAAAAATGTATTAATTGCATAAAAAATATTTATTCTATCAATGTTTATTTTTTTTCACATTATCAATGAATTTTAACTTTATAATCTTGTTTACACTTTCAAAAAGAATTAATGGTAAGGATAAAATATTTTTAAAAAAAATTGATTCTATATTGATTTTCTAAATTAACTGGCAATTTCTAAATTAACGTGAACAATTGATATGAACGAGAGAGTAGTATCTAATTAGTTGCATTAAGAAATAAGTAACTACAAATATCTAATTAGTTTAGAAGATAGTTGAAGATTTGTTGAAGAGCGTTCTACTAATTAACCCATTTTCCACCAACCAACCACACAAATCTTAATATAAATAACTATATTATTCCTAAATCTCCAAAATTAAGAGACAAGACAATATGGCTCTAGTCTCTAATCAAGAACTCAAAGAAGAAATCAAAATTCTTATTGATCATTTGCCAAAAGAAGAAGATGAAGAAGAAGAATTTTTTGAGATAGATTTGGAATTAGTGAATAATTATTTTTCAACACCCAATAATTATAATTGGGAAAGCTATTTTAGAGCAACAACAACTAGTACTTGTACTCTTCTAGCTAATTGTTTGTTGCCTATAGCTGATGTTTCATGTGCTATTCCTATCACAACTAAAGCTTGTGATGCCTTCATTTCATTACCACCGAGTGGTGATTCACCGTTTTCAAGATTTTAAGTTTATGAGTTCTGAAACATAGACGTATTTACTTGGTTCTTGATAAGTGATTTATATGTGTATTGAGTGAATCTTAATACAAAATATTGAATTTGAACCAAAATTATTGAATTCTACCGAACATATAGCGATTCGCCCTTAATGCTAACAACATTGTTTGTTCTACTATAGTAGAATATTGTTATAGAAAACATAGGAGTATAATATAACATGACTTGAGAGATCGATTCTATAGAAAATTATAGAAAGATCTGACTGTATTAATTTTTGTTTCTTCTTTAGCAAGAGTTTACCTACATTGTAGACTTAACATTATAAGCTTCAAATGTTGAATTTGCCTCTGATCGATCACGAGGTACCAAAGCTGCAACCAATGTGTTCTTGAGTGATTATGTGGAGTCGATCTTGCATGATAGACTCGGACTTATAAGGAGGAAAACGCAAGCAGTTGAAGCAGGTTTGTGAAGTAGGCAAGTGATCATAAGGTGTCGAGCTTCTGTGGATGTAAAGCCTTGAGCTCAAACCAGCAAAACCATTTGGAGGCAGAAACTTAATTGAAGTCCAGAAGAAGAGGAGCGCGTTTCTCTGCTCAACAGACATACACTCGACTATCTGCACGTAAAGATAGATAACAAACATAACAGAACGTCCTGAATAATGGACTCATTTGCCAAGCATAGTTTCACGAATCATGCTTCAATTGTGTCCTTAACTGTTCCTATTAGACACTTTTTCAGCTCATATTATAGAGAATTACACGTATGCTCAAACGTTCATCACATATATTAGTTAATTAATCACGTAAAATATGTCTTGAGTGAAAAATTTACTACTTTTACAAGTAATTCAAACTATTAGTAGAGACAAGAATCATGTACCTTCCAGAACCAGGATATTTGACGATCACTTTTCTTGTAGCCAGAGTAATCCGTATGTGCTTTCCAATCTTCAACAGAAATATCATTTCCACTACCATCAAGCATTAAGTCGAGATCCTCAAGATTAAGACACCGGAATAAGGGCTGGTGCCTTGAAGTGGTTGTAATATCAGCAAAACCTTTGGCAAAACACGCAACCTGCTCTGCAACTGATGTTACAAAGTAATGTTTTATAAGAAGATTAATATATTTCTCCCGATTCTTACTGTCCACGATCGTATCTTTCCCATTGGGACAAAGCTCGATCCCTTTCCTAGAGCCCATCGACTCAACATCACAAATGAACCTCAAGCCTAGATTATCTCCATCCACCATCTCTGGATCCATTTCTAGTATTTCCTTACAGCTCTTGTAAAAGGGTGGATCCGCATCCCTAACATCTTCCAATGTTATGTCTTTCCCAGCCAATTGCAAAAAGAAAGTGCGATCAAACACAACACCGATTTGTACTTTATGCATTAAAGTCAATGCAATCATCCTACCAGAGAAGCAGAAGTAATTAAGGTGTAATGGATTAACCTTAGATGCTGCAAACACAAATTGTAGATGTGTGTTAATATTAGCGACGAGATTTATTATAGCTTCTTGAATATCCTCGAATACTAGAAGATGTAAAAACACATTTATCTTTATAAGAAAGGTGCATTTGGAGGGATGTTACAACCGGGGGTTTGTGGTTGCTCCATTTCCTTTCAGTCAAGTGACTTTAAGCTTATCCTTATCGACATCCATTCATATTGAACCAAATAGCAAAATTAGAACCAAATACTAGCAAAATGTCAAAGTGCATAAATGAAATAAAAGCTTACCTGAATTTGGAAAAAACCTTCTACGATCATTTGGGCAAGCAACAAAGAGAGCATTCTGAGGGTTGAACATCGCTTGGCATACCAATAAAAACCACTCCCTCAACACACCAGGCCCAGTAGCTTCTTCATGTTTGAATTTAATAAACAAACAACCTTGCAGATTCTTAGGAGTGGCATTACCAATGTACTCAAACGAATTTTCCAGCAATCGAGACCTGTCAATGAACATGCAGTACAGCCCCCCGCCGTCTCCAACTTCTGGAAGCATCATTATTGCCAAATGTCTCCGTACCTCAAAACTCATTACCTCCTTGTGCTCGAAAAGCCACCCATAATCTTCTGATTTAGTTGCAAACTTAACTACCAGAAAGCACAATGAAGCCTTTACTTGCCTCATCTTTTGCCAAAACACTTTCTCCAGGCCCGTATACACTTTTGATATATTGTTTAACTCCTTTAGAATTGTAAGATACAAAGACCACCATTGTACAACTCGCGCATCTTCTACTTCCTCTTTCAAGCCCAACTGGGTTTCCAAAAGCCCTAAAGACAACAACGTTGCTTCTAGCAAACCATGGAAAGAACAATGTAAACATTCAATACTCTCTCTGTAATACTCTGCTTCACCGGTGTCATTCTCCATCAACGGAAAAGTTATTGTAAAGTCAAATGGTACTTGAAACAATATGGCATTCCGCACTGGAAGCATAAAAGCAGCAAAATCATGCACAAGGCTACACGGTAATGACAAATCAGTTGATTCCATAGTCAAATTTAAGTTATGGTGTAATTGAGCAACTATCTCACGAACAAATGGTAAAACATCCTGCAATGATATGAACTTCTTCATATCAGCCTTGCACCTCGCAATTCCTACGAGCTCTATGATATCACAGAAACTACTCCGACAAAAGATATACAAATCATCTTCAATCCCAGCCTCTCTCAAAATCTTACAAAATTCTAACATGATAGCACATGTACTATACATTGGTGTAAGGGACTCACTCTTAAATGAATTTATAATTTGACGAATACATTTATCAGCAAGAGTTTTATTGTCTAGACGTGAAGACATATAAAGCATTACCAGAGCTGCTGGAACAGAGGATGAAATAAATATTTCGAGGTATTCAGAGGCTTCATCAATGTCATGAGGAATCATAATCAAAATCTCTATAAGCACATCTTCTATATGATCCTTGTCATACCGAACCGAACGGAATTCGGTTTTGCAGAATCCCCAAATTATTGAAGACAATTCATTCATGAGCTTCCAAGCGCGAGAATGCTTTGTGCTCCTCAATCGGCCAACGAGTTGCAAGTTGGATTCCATTTCAATTCCACAATCCGATATCATTTGGTCTGATTGAAGCTGTTTGCCCCTGTAGATTAAGCTCTGGACAGATATGGGAATTCCGGTGATCAAACTGATTTTCTGGTGAATTACTTCCACTCTATTGGTGGAATCGGCTTGAACAACTAGGGTTTTTCCACCAGAAAATAAACGGACAAAGAAATGAATCCGATTCATCTTAACGCTGAATCGATCGATAGGAACTCAGGAGAGACTGTTTGAGAAATGGATGTGGAGTGTGAAAAAGGTGAGGGGAAAAGTTCATTTAAAGCTGTGGGAAGACAAATATGGAATAAGTAAAAATTTAAAATTAGTCCCTTTAATATATTTTAAAACCGTTTCAAGTCTTTTAAGTTTGTAAAAGTGAAAGTTTAGTCTTCTTAAGTATTTAGTAAATCATGTCTCTATTAGAATTGCTTTAAAAAGATAGAGACCCCTTTGTAAAAAGTGTTAAGAAAAAGTCACTTAATGTGACTGTAGATCATATACTTAAAGACAAAGAAATGTTCATGCTGACTCTTTAGAGTGTATACAAGTGTAGATAGAATGAAGTGCGAGGATAAAATAATAAGACCTATGCAACCTTTAAAATCTATGCTAGACGCTATATATAAATCAAAAATAATATCAACTATAAAAATTGCACCTCTAAGATGTGAGTTTTTGATAAATAAATCGTCATAATATATATGACGATGAGGAAAAATGCTTACTATTGACAACTTAAAGGACTAAAGCCTGCTTGGATTGACAATTCGCATGACAATAATAGGAATACCACTTCTCATCTTCACTAAACAGGGCTGCAAAACAAACGAGTAACAAAGGAGAAGGTGAATAGGGTTCCATCAATCGGAACCAAGGTTGTATCTACAACAACATACCTAGTGTAATCCCACAAGTGGAGTCTGGAGAAGGTAGAGTGTACGTAGACCTTACCCCTACCTCGTAGAGATAGAGAGGTTATTTCCGATAGACCATAAGCTCAAGTATCACATCTCAAAGCAGTTTATAAATGAGAATACATAAATGAAAGCAGTAACAATACCAAAAAAGAGCGTTATGGAAAGCAGTACATAACATACAGAGAATGATATCTGCTAATTTCTACTTCTTGTGAAGGGGGATTCACTCCCTTTACATGGCAATTAGATGACAGTTTTTTTCCTCGTTTCTTCAGCAAGTATGTAGTTGAATTTATGCAGTATATATTAGAAAAGCTTAAACATGGAACAAAAGACTAAACTTCATTACAACAAGAAATAAAACAGACAAGCAGAAAAAATAAAGAAAATGAGAAGTTACAATAAGAATACCACAACAGTGAACACTATGCGAACTTGAGTTGAAAGAATAGGGTAAGTTACAATGCTGAAGCACAACTTTAACTAAAACATGAACGCAGCATGGTAACCACGTAAAAACAGAAACAATCACCACAAAGGATCGTGTACCTCCTTGAGCTAATGACATTTGAACAAAAATGTGAATTCCAAGGCAGGGTACAGTTGCTCAAATCTATTCATATTCAAACTGAACATCTATCTTCAAATACTTCTTCATTAGCCTTACAATAAAGGATGTGAATTTCGCTAATGTTTGGCATTCTTCGTGTGTTTTGGTTTCTGAAACAACCCCATGAATCACCAACTTCCTTAGATTAGGGCATCTTTCCAATAGCCCTGCTACCCACTGTGAAAAGAGGTCACTGATCACCGTCCAACCAAGCTCCAATACAACCACATTTTCCAATTGAAAAGAACCCTGCAATCCATACTGAATTACTGCCTCTCTTAGTTCATAGCTCAAGGAGAGATGAGTTAGTTGCGGAAAGCAAGCAGAAATTGTCTCAATATCAACAACCTCATCATCGTCATCAAACACAACTGCCCATAGCCTCAGTCTTCTCAGTTTTGATGACTTTGCTATCATATGATGGAACTTGGACCACATGATTGTGAAATTGCTGACGTCCACAATCTCAAGATTCTCAGCGCTCTCACCAATATCAAGATGGATGACACTAACATCATCAATCTTAAGGAGTCTTAACTTCCCCTTGCTGACAAGCTCAAAGACCTCAAGTGTACAATCTTTTAACTGCAACTTCTCAAGGCTATCTGCCTCCAGAATGATTTTATCCAAACTAATGGCTTCAACATAGATATCTTTCAAAGAGTTAGTACTCAGCTCCATTGAGGCATGTGGATCAGACATAACAATATCCAGACTTATAAGGCTCAAGACCTCAACTTTCGGGCAGGCTGTGAGAAAAATACTGAGGTCCAAAGCTGATACACTGACATAGCTCAGTGAAAGAGACCTCAAGCAAGGAAATTTTTGGTAACTAGGTTCAACACCCGTAATCGTATTGTGTGCCAGAGCCAATACTTCCAGTCTCTGGCGACCACATATCTCAAGAATATTAATGTTTGGCGTAGTCCTGACATTATAGTGTAACTCACGCAAAGTTTCTCTCGTGTACATTAGCCAAGCAATCACCGGAGCAGCAGAGAACTCATCCACATCATCCATCATAATTGACAGACACTGCAATCCATTAGTCTGGAATATTGTCTGTGTCACAATTATCTCTAGTCTGCTCCTTGTAAGCTCATGATAAAGAGGCCAGTCATTCGAATTAAATGTGAGTGTGTGAAGATGATTTCTCCAAGCCTCTCGCCATTTCCGGCAAGTAGAAGATGCAATCACAACATCTCGTGCAGCTCCTAACCGAGACAATATGTTGCCAATAACCTCAACAGGAAGGTGCTCCATAGCCTTCATACAGAATAACAAATCAAAAGGCCACCAGAAGTAAAGAAAAAAAAATGCTACAACCTAATGAATCCAACTGAGCCACTAAAACCTCCAAACTTCACAGCTACATTAGGCATGTTTAAAGTCAAGAACCAGCTTATTCTCAGCAACCAAATGAAATCCAAAATCAGATGGAAAAAAAAACACTAAAAGTAGACCAATCTTACAGCTTCACAACTAAAAAGTACACCAAACTAAAACCTCCAAACATCACAGCTACAGTACTGTTCAAACTGAGAGTAACAGTAAATCACAGACCAATCTTCAGGGGAAAGTAGACCAAAAGATGAAATATCAGGCAACCCAATCAATGACCCATCAAATTATATAATCAACCAATGACAGATTTCTTGATTCCACAACCATCTACTTCAAAACCCCAAATAAAAAAAAAACTCAAAAGATTTCACCTTTTTGGGCAAAGGCAACAATCCCATTAACACCTCATCAATTTCCCATCCTGCAACCAAAAAAAATCAAAACTTTAAGAAACCCCACACACATTCATATAGAAAAGCGATACATAACATGGATGATGCAGCAAAATTAAACCAAAAAAATCAAGAATTTGTCCAACTTACAACAAGAATCAAATAAGAGATCACGACCCAGAACCAGAAATGGATCGATGAAGGTAAATTATAAGCCCCGTCGATCAAAAGGGGGTGGAAATCTGATAAAATTTTAGGAGAAAATTGTTCAGACAAGATGGTGGAAGAAAGGCAGCACAGACACACACAGTGTGTGGTGTGCTGTGTGCAATTTGGAATACAGGTGAGACCCACGTCAAGTGGCTAGTTATATTGAACCTTTTAAATACGCAATTTTCAGTGTTTTATTTATTTATATTTTTAATAAACAAATAAAAAAATTCATGTTGCCAATTTGTTGGAACATTGGTTTTGGAGTAATGCATTTCATCGAGTAATGAATAATGATTCAAAGTAGGAAATTATGTACATAGTATCTGATTGTTGGACATAGTCCCAACATATTGCAGCCAAGCAAACTATACAAGAGCTATAGTTTAAGAATAGTAATTAAGTTTTGCGATCCAATTAGTTAACCTGGCCTTTAAACTACCTCGCATTACCACAATGTGAATAATTTGTCCTGTGAAAATCGCAGGGTTTCTCTTTTTGATTTGAAAGACTCAATTGTTCCTTTCTTATCATATCGTATACACTGTATCAGCTACAGTGATCCTAAGTAGTTCAACCCGTGTTTTCTTCCCATTAGCATGAGTCTCAATCCAACACACCTTCTTTGTCCATTTCATTGCATTCCTATTATGTACTTGCCAACGCAAAAGCTTGTTCCTACAACAGCCAAAAAGAAACATTTAAAGAACAAATCATAGATATTCTGATCAATCAAATTCCACTCAACAGTCGATCTCTAGTGTAAAGACTGTTGAGAATTGCTAGATAGAGTATGAAAATCCATTTGGGAGCTCCAAAATTATTGCATACCGGTCTCTTCCACTGTACTTTCTGATAGGTACCTCTAAGTTTTGCATACACCTGCTTCACGATGAATTGCTAGACATCGTGGAAACATTAAGGACAGATCGCTGCGAGAATTATGCTTTTCTTCATCAATTAATTACAAACCGACAATAATCCTCTCAAAGACCATAAAAAAGTTAAGTATTTCAAGAAATAATGAGAACACATTTTTTTACTATCTCAATGCCCCATTCAAACAGTTTCTCACGACATAATACTTAACGAAATCTACCTAATCACCTTTACTTCAAACCCAACAAGTTCTTTCATAATGTCAATATCTCATTCACTTCTATGAAAATTTATAAGAAAAAAAGCAATTTCCATATTTTTACCTAATATAAACAAATTTTTACCCTCTTTTAATTATCACATTTTTCGTAATATTTTTTTTATTTAAAAAAAAGTAACTTAAGTTAGGGTGATTCTCAAGCAATTCTTGTGAAGTATTTTACAAAAAGTTGATATTTATATCAAATGGACACTGAAATTGCTAAAATTCAGTTTCTTACCATTGCTTATACACTATAATAATAAAATAGATAAAAATCCCTTCTTTTTTATCTCACTGAAAACTTCGCCTCTCTCACTGCAAATGCTGCGAGTTTTTCTGTAAGTATTTGTTTCCAAGAATCTCTCTACTCCTATGGCATTTTCTTTCTTTTTCTTGCTGAAGTTACAATCTTGCTACAATTTCTGCAATTTTAAGGTTTTCAATTCTATCTTGCTTTGTTTAGGGGAAAAACTGGTAGAAATGTATGAAGTTTTGAGCTTTATCTGTTGCATTTCTGGTTTATGTTATCTTTTTGTTGCAAGTTTTAATGGGTTTGTTCATTGGGGGTAGGGGGTTATGGGTATTGGAGCCCTTTCACAAATTTCCCCTGATTGCCTGTTTCTTGCTTTTTTTTCAATTGACAGGTGCTGAAAGAAAGTTTTGGGGTTGAAATTCAGTTATAATCAAGTGGGGTTGTGATATTTTTGGGGAATTAGTAGATTAAGTTGATTTTTGATTCTGGGTTTTTTGAGTTTGGGTATGGCTAGTTGTACATCAGCTGTGTTTGTGCCTCTGGATACTCGATTGCGGAATGGGGTATTAACTGTTCTTGCAAGAAGAGTTTGTCCTTTGAAAATGCAGGATGAGAAAGTTGGATTCTTGGGTGTTAACCAAAAGGGTATTTCAAGTTGTCCACAGTTCAAGTGTTCAGCTAATTCACATAGGTTCAATAATTATCAAAGTAAGGACTCGTTTCTAAATCTGCATCCTGAAATTTCGATGCTTCAAGGTGAAGGAAACCATACTTTCACTACCTCTAGACAGGAAAGCTCGAGTGGAGGTGTTGCCGAGAGCTTAATGGACTCATCTAGTTTGAAGAATTTCAATGAGGCTAAGATTAAGGTGGTTGGTGTAGGAGGTGGTGGATCAAATGCAGTTAATCGTATGATTGAGAGCTCTATGAATGGTGTGGAGTTTTGGATTGTGAATACTGATATTCAGGCAATTAGGATGTCACCTGTGTTTCCTGAGAATCGATTGCCAATAGGCCAAGAGCTCACGAGAGGACTAGGTGCAGGTGGTAATCCAGATATAGGGATGAATGCTGCCAAAGAAAGCAAGGAGGCTATTGAAGAAGCAGTTCGCGGTGCAGATATGGTTTTTGTGACTGTAAGTTCAGCTTTTGTTTAGGACTATAAGTTTAAGTTGTTTAGCTTTATGTTAACTTTACTTTGATGCTTTGTCATATCTTTTTTTGTGTTCTCAGTTTCTCGGTTTCATATGGTGTTGTACAAGATTCTTTGTTTTTTCATTCTTCGATAACAGATACTGCAATACAGTGCTTCCTTTCTAGCTGTCAGGAATATATGAAACTCATAAGAGATATTCTGGATAGATTCAACTGAAATAGATTCTCTTAATTCACATCTATCAGAGTTAATTGGTGATAACATGCAGAATCACCAAATGATCTTATAATTGCAGCTTGTTTGGATGATAGTTACCTATTGTATTGTTAGTTTAAATACCATGTTCTTTTTATTGTTACTTAAATTATATTGTATCATATCGTTCAATTCATTGTTATGTAACCATCAAAAGTCTCATTTTAAGTAACGACCGATTTGGTGTGATCGCGTCGTTACCTTATTTTTTTCTTCTCATTTTTGTCTTTGTTTATTTCCAATAATAATCTTATTTTAACCTTTACACTGCCTTCTTATAATAGTTTTACCTAGTACCCTACTTTTCTTGTAGGTTTGTCTTTCAAATTGCTAATGTGTTGTATTATGTAATTAGGGAAACGATAATATTTACTCAAACATTATATTCATCAAAACAATACAACACAATACAATAAAAAACTATACATTTTGAAACTATATGTAACAACCATCCATTAAAGGCAAGCTAATTGCAACACTAAAACCAAACTCCAAATACTTTTTCTTAACAGATGGCTCCTAACCCCTTAAAAGCATCTGGAAATGGGAAAAAGTGGCGGTTGAAGGGATTTCCATTTAGGCCTCATTTGTTTGCACTTAATGATGGTCTTAATCTCAATCATTTAGATATCAATCATTAAGTTTGTTATTTAGATTTGAATCTTAATCATCCAGGTCTTAAAAATTTGGTGCTCTTTTGTTTTTCATGTCACAACCACATAATGAATGATTAAGATCTGTAACAAAGTCCTAATATTATTAAGATGTCTATTGGAAAATTTAATTCTATAAAGATGCAAGCTCACCATTTCCATCTATTCACCGCTACCGCCATCACCCACCATTATCAATTACTACCATCCGCAACCACAATCACCGCCGATGTAAATCATTATAATGAACTATCACCACCATTAGCCACCATTACAATCATCACCATTAACCACTATTACCATAACAACCAGCAATCACTACTTAGTATCAGTATCCCCACCATCGATTGACACTATATATCATCAACCACTAATATCATTCGTCACTACCATTAGTCGTCACTATCAATCCACCACAACTATCATCTGCCACCATCAACCACTACTGTCAACCACCATCAGCAACTAGCTACTATTCACAACATGGCCATTAACCAACACCATTCCCAATCGGCACTCATAACCACCACCGCTAGTCAACACTACCACCAATCGCCATACAATGTTTAATAATATTTTTAAATATAACATTAAATTAATTTAGTACTTTATTGAATTTTATATTTATTCATTTTTTTAAAAATAACTTGTGGGACTACACCGGGTGCGTTGTTGTTGTTGTATTCATTTTTAAATAAAGACAAGTTTTATACATTCATATGTTGAAAAAAATTAAAAATCTTAATTATTTAGTATTCCGATCTTAATACAACATCTTAACAATTCAAATGTGTATTCAGACATCTAAATCTTAATGCACATCTTAATATTAAGATGTATATTCAGATTCAGACGTCTTAATCTTAATGAAAACAAATGAGGCGGTCTACCTTTAAGAGCATAGTTTATTCTCCTTGTCACTAGTTGTATTACATTGTTCCACTTCATCCCTTTAGGCTTCTCTGATTACACAACTACAAAATCCTAATAATTTCATAACATTATAAATAATTTTGCATTGTGTCTTTCTATGAGATGTAGTTGTTGTAAATTTTGTAGCCATCTGGAATTAGTCTTCGTCTTGCATACACCACAAGCTTGGGCTGAGTATGCTGATTGTAAAGGTTGTAGGCAAAAGACAGTGTCATAATCTGATGTTGCGCATCACTCCCTATATAGATCAGAAATATCTATAAATGAAGTACTATATATTCTATGTAGTGAATCAAGGGAGTATAAATTTCCAGGATGAACACCTGACGTTTCATCAAATCATTAGTTTGAGTTTTCAATTTCAGGGACAAGGTTGATACCAGGCAGAAATGTAAATTAGGTGAACTTGATGCTGGAGAAGCTAGAGTATCTGTGATATTTGGCATTTTAGCCTTTAAGCACCTTAAGAATATGATTCCCCTTACCCTTCGGGTTGGCCCAGTGGTTTGGGCTTGGGACTTCCATGTTGGAGGTCTCAAGTTCGAAACCCCTTGCCAGCGAAAGCAAGGGTTTCTTCTGGGTTGAGCTCGTCGCACCGGGCTTGCCTAGTGCGGGTTACCTCTCCTATGTGGTTTGCGAGCTATTGCATAGGAGCGGGGGTTTTACCTTGTGCGCACCCAAAGGGGTAGCGGCTGCGGGTTTCCCTTGTCATAAAAAAAAAAAGAATATGATTCCCCTTGCTTAAATAGGATGAGAAATGAATGAATTTTGACTAGATCATCCATTCAAAGAGAGGAAAAAACTTTCAAAGAAGCATGATTGATATCTTCAGGGTGCCTTGATGATCGGTAGGGTAATTCAGTCATTACCTAGAAAGAGAAATATTTAGTTTTAGCTTAAGTGCAAAATAGGGCCATTTTGCCACATGTTTAGTTTTTGGTCTATTTATGATAACTTCAACCAAACTATGCATGAGGGGATTTTCTTAAAAGTTGTATGACATCTGGAATTTTCCGACAATCGCCAAATATGGTGTTGAAAGGCTTGAGTGAAGGGGAGATGCTGAAATTTATCAGGGGTATAAAATGATGAATTTTGCTCTTAGGGTCTTAATATGGATCTGCATTTGTTTCCTTATTTTATTGAGTTTAAATGGTGTCCAGAAATCAGTGAAGTTTCTTAACTTGAACATATTTAATCTGGAGCACTGATCAAAAGGAATATCTTACTCGAGAATAAAGTGTCATTTTCTGTTTTGCCTCCAATTTTTTATTCTGAGACTTCTTAACTTCACGAGTTATCCTTATGAAACTATATACATATAAGATGATTAATGCCATCCATCTCAATGTATATTATCCAGAAGCTTTGTAAAAGTTAAATATGGATGATCTGCATATTGCTGTATTCAGAATTAAAGTTCCTTTACATTTTTGGTCTTGTAGAAGGGAGTACTTAGTTTAATTTTCCTCCCTTTCTGGGCCTCAAAATTTTATGTGCAGGCTGGAATGGGCGGAGGAACAGGGACTGGTGGGGCTCCTATAATTGCAGGAATTGCCAAATCAATGGGTATCTTAACTGTTGGTATTGTCACAACCCCCTTTTCTTTTGAGGGACGAAGAAGAGCAGTTCAAGCCCAAGAAGGAATTGCAGCTTTGAGAGAAAATGTTGATACGCTAATTGTCATTCCTAATGACAAGTTACTGACTGCTGTTTCCTTATCAACCCCAGTAACTGAAGCTTTTAACCTGGCTGATGATATTCTTCGGCAAGGGGTTCGTGGTATTTCTGATATAATTACGGTACGAATGCTGAGTTCTCCCACTCTTTTGTTTCCATTCTGCTCTCTGCATTGTTTGCCAAGAATTTGAAGTTAAGTTGCTTTTCTCAGTCTTACTTTACATCTAGCAACTGGTCCTTTCATTCCCTTTTTTTTTGGTGTGAGGGGGAGGGCGGAGGTTCTTGTCGTGGTCACACGGGGAATTCACGCTTAACTTCTCTCTAGTCTTCATGTTTGTGCATTTGATTTTGCTTTTCTTTTAACAATTACTCCCTCCGTCCCATATTAGTTGATCATCTTATTAAAAATAGTTGTCCCATATTAGTTGATCACCTTACTAAATCAAGAAAACATTAATTAATTTTTTCCTATATTACCCTTGCAATTAATTCTCTTTGAAAGTGTTCACATTTGTTTATAAAATTTCCTAGAAGTTTTTAAAGGGGTGAATTAATAAAATTATCTTCTTATTTATTATTTCTTAATATGCGTGTAAAAAGAAAAGTGATCAACTAATATGGGACGGAAAGAGTACTATTTACTCCATCTTTTTCAATTTGCTTGTGTTACTTTCCTTTTAGTTTGTATCAAAAGAATGCCTCTTTCCTTTTTTGGCAATTCCTTAACTTCAACTTTCCACGGGACATGTTTAAGGCCACAAGATTAAAGGGCATTTTGGTACATTCTCTACATATCTTTAATTTAAGACCACAAGATTCAAAATTCATCTTTTTACTTTCTTAAGCTTCATGTCAAGTCAAACTAGAAAAATAAATTGAAATGGAGGGAGTAACATTTTCACCTAGGTAAGGTCATCATTTACTCAATTTTATGCTAGCAATATCAACATATAGTCAATTCTATGTTAATAATCACGGTAGTTTCACCTAGACTAGGTGATCATTGACTCAGTTATATCTGAACAATTCCTGTCTGTTACCAGGGGAGTGCATCTTAATTTGCTTTGATTTGGTGACCCCATGTAGCTGATAAGTCTGCAGTGCGTATAAGCTGTTAAATATAACTTTAGAGATTGACATTTACATCCAAATTTGGATACATGCTTTGTAAACTTGAGATGAATTTAGCATTATTTGCCACCTGCCCCTAAAGAGAGGGAGAGACAGGGAGGGAGGGAGGGAAGAATGACAAACTCTCGTGCCCGGTCAATGTTAATTGGCAGAACTGTTTCTAGTCTGACCTGGAAGAATGCAACGAAACCTTGCTGGCCCAGTGATGTTGATGTTTCTTTCTTTCATTTTTCCTGTTTTGGTATTAGGGAGTGGATAGGGCATTCCCTGCCTCTATCACAAGGTTTTCCTCTTTTCTCATCCATAAACTGATTTCTCATCCCTCATTCTCCAGAAGTCCACATCATCAGCTGCACACAAATCTTTGTTTTGATGAAAGTATTTAATTCACAGAAAGGCATCAAGAAGATGCATAGCTACAGGAAATAAATACAAAATAAAGAGTTGTTAGCCCCTTTAATAGTGTCATAAGACAATGGAACTAACAAAGTCCAAAGACTGATCCGTTCTTATTACAGTAACTAACGTAGTGTCGTAGTCCATCAAAAAAGGTTGTATAAGTAATTAGCTTTGAGAGAGTGGTTTGGAGTTGAGGTTTCATCAAAGCATTCCCTATTTCTCTCATTACATATACTACTCCAAAATTGACTGTAGGGATCATCAGCTGCACACAAATCTTTATCCGTAGTAGTAGCAATTGCCCTACTAATTTTATCCTGGTCTTGGTTTTGATATGTTTGGAGAGACTATGGAGCATCTTTGGTGTTTTCTGAAGAAATTATGATGTGATACCCTCCAATCAGTTTGTTTCATCAGCAACAAAATAGGGCTGGCAGATATATGTACTATTACAAAAGACCTTATTAGTGTTACAAGGATTCCGAAAAATCAACAAAAGTTTCTTCCACGACTACATACTTTTCTTTAACCAAAAATGAAGGATACCCTCTATTCAGTTTGTTATCAACAATGTAATTTTCTATGCTTATTTATTGCTACAAGCTTCTGATTCATACCATATGATCTTTGTATGGATTTTTAGAGCAATGAGTCTGATAAATTTTCGGTTAACTTGCCCAATGTCCATTCATCTTCTTTTTATGCATCTGAGTTCCGGCTGTGTAATATGTAACTTTGATCTCATTTTTGATATCTTCATATATTCTTTGCTTATGGATGAATTGAATTCACTTTCAAACCAGTGCTCTTGTTAAGTGGGTGAATATATTAGTCTGTATTATTTATTCTCAGTATATCTACATGAATTCAGATTCCTGGACTGGTAAATGTGGATTTTGCTGATGTGCGTGCTATTATGGCAAATGCTGGTTCCTCATTGATGGGAATAGGAACTGCTACAGGTAAGTTTAGGAAGCTATTTTTCAATTGTGGGCTATCACTTTTTGTTGGTACTGTTTAATTCATAATTTTGTTAGATGTAAGGTGACTACGAATGTGATGAAGTTGCCTTATGTGATACATTCGGGGCCTATATATCTGATATATTCTAAGTACTCCTAAAGTCAAAAGGGATTAAACAAACAAAAGTGGATAAGAGCATTATCATAAGAGTTCTAAATCTAAACACCCATCTAAGAGTTCCCTGATAGCATCATTTTAACCAAGATAAAATATGTTTTTCTGGTACAAACCTAACTTACCCAGCAGTAGACTGCAGTGCAAGCTTATGCTTGCCTAACATGCTGTATACTTTTTGAATGGAATGACACAACCATCAGTTGGTCGACTGTGTGGTTTTCGAGCTATTGCATAGGAGCGGGATTTTTACCCTTTGCGCACTCAAAGGGTAGCAGCTGCGGGTTCCCCTTGTCATTAAAAAAAAGAACATTATCATAAGATCACTTATGCATCATTCTCTTTATTTCCTATCAATATTTGGACTAGCGAAGCCTCCCCAAATGAATAGCAATCCCAATTCTGAACCACCGAATCACATGTTTTGCTTACTTTTATCCTAATATTTTCTTATGGTTCCTTGAGTTAAGTTTCCTGAGATGTTAGCGAGATATTAAATTCCCTTAATAGCTTTAGCCGATGACGGAACCTATAATCAGGTCATATTAAAGAAAAATGACATACTTGACAACTTAGAGGGCTGCAATGTTGGAAATATGAAATGAAAGTTCCGTTGATCTAATTATTTTTTTTTGTCATCCCCTTTCAATATTAACAATGTCTTTTCCGGCTGCGATGACAAACATTAGACTACAATATTTTTGTAGTCAAATCTTTTGTGAATATAAATATAGTATCTTTTCCACAGATGTTAAATGAATCTTTTCTGGGATTTCTTTGTTATCAATAATAACGGACTAACCTAAGCTTACATGCACTCTCATAACTTTCACACCCTGTCATGCCACAATGTACATTTGACATGTTTATATTAATTTCACAATGTTGTAGCCTTTACTTCTTTCTGGAAGTGCAGATTTTTTTTGCATGTTCCATCCTTGTTTTGACCAAGATCCGAAAGTATTTCATATCCATATTAAAAATCAGCTAAGTTTTGAGTTCTAGCAGACTACATGGAATGATATTTAGATTGGGATACAGATATATGTATGGCCACATACAGTTTTTCTCATCTCTCAAGTAGTTGCGTTTTTTCAGCGAATTATTTCTGTTGAGAATGTATTACAGGACATGTCATATTGTTGAGTTGATATTGCAGGGAAGACCAGAGCCAGAGATGCTGCATTGAATGCTGTTCAATCTCCTTTGCTGGACATTGGCATAGAGAGAGCTACTGGAATTGTGTGGAATATAACCGGTGGTAACGATTTAACATTATTTGAGGTACCTGCCCTGCTCCCCTCCTCCCCCACCCCTACCCCCAATGATTTTACTGCTTTTAGTAAATTAACTTTTCTATGTCGAACATAGCATGTATAGATAGTTATATGACCACCTTTCATTAATTTCCCTGAGTGATTGTTCTAGAAATGTAAAAGAACAAAGAGAATCTTTAACTAATGATGCATGAGTGCGGTTTCTCTAAAAAATTTAATGGTTTACACCTTTGGTCTACCTGTTTGTCCTATTTGCTATCTCTCTTCAGCTTTGATGACTGCTTTTCAATCGAAATTTCATATAGCCACATTTCCATCATTGCATCCTTTTCATGTTATACATAGTGATGGTCAGATGAGTCATTTACTCACAACTATTGAATCAAAGCATTCCTACTTCAGATGCACCATTAGTGTTTTTGAACCTCCAGATTCAAAGAAAGCTGCATTCACAATATCTTATGCTCGTAGACACATTGTGGATTATGTTAATTCATGATTATCCAATTTTTTATGTCTTCTCTTACATTTGCATGTTCATCTGGCACTTCTCTAGGTAAATGCTGCAGCAGAGGTTATATATGACCTTGTCGATCCAAGTGCCAACCTCATTTTTGGAGCTGTGATAGACCCATCATTAAGTGGACAGGTACATTAATATCTCCTATCACAAGGATAATATTGCTTTTGTTAAGATGATACTATGTTGAAATAACTAGCAAAGATCTATATGTTTAATAATTACAATGGGCCTGGTATAGACTCTCAGAAACTTCTAATTGAAACAGCATAAAAGTATGTCTGACCATAAAACCCGAACTTGTGAGGGATAGTAATGGTTGGTTTCCTTTACTTCGAGAAAGCATTAGCAGTCGCTTTCTCTTGCATGACAAATCTAATTCTGAAAGAATTTCTCAGCAAAGTATGTACTTCAAAGAAACAGCTTATCAGGTCAGAAGTCCAACATTGACCAAGTATAGGGAAGGCTTTCTCTGTAATTGGTAAATCAAGTGTTTAAAATTGGACAGATACAAGATTGCCTTGTTCTTACAACAACAACATACCTAGTGTAATCCCATAGGTGGGGTTTGGTGAAGATAGTGTATGTAGACCTCACTCCTACCTCGTGGAGGTAGAAAGGCTGTTTCCGAAAGATCCTCACTTCAAATAACGCATATCACAGCAGTTTAAAAAAGAAAAATATACAAGTAAAGAGGAGATAACTAATAATAAGGAAAACAGTCCAGAAAACAAGGAACATTAATAGCCAAATAATGCAATAACCGAAGAACAGGAAACTACGGGTAGTAACAGAAATCATAGGACAAGAAACTACGAGAATAATACTACTACTTCTTAGTTCTTATATGAATGGAGAAATAGGTTTGAAGCAAAATTAGTGCTCCAATGAATAGATGCATCTGTTGTGACATTGCCTTTATTTTTCCACGTCAAATACTTGTTTATGTTAGTTCTCTGGTGAACACAAAAAGGTTCTGGTAATGTTACAGCATTGGGAGGATTGTATCACTTGTTAGTTTGCATTACTCATAGTCTTTCTATTTAGTACTAGTTTCAAGCTCTCTTTCCACGAACCCTTGACCAATATTCATCTTGGATCATGTTTACTCGCGTCATTATTATCATGATGCAGGTCAGTATAACCCTGATTGCCACCGGTTTTAAGCGCCAAGAAGAAAGTGATGGGAGGCCCCTCCAGGTATTCCTCTCTTCCACTTCTCTTTGCATGTTCACTCTTCATGCAAAACCTGTGTATTGGTTGGCATCTTGTATAATTTGTTTCATGATGTTACAGGGAAACCAACTAGCGCAAGGAGATGCCAACCTTGGAATTAACCGACGGCCTTCATCCTTCCTGGAAGGTGGTTCAGTAGAGATCCCCGAGTTCCTCCGGAAGAAAGGAGGCTCTCGCTATCCTAGAGCTTAAGTCAGTCCTTGCTTTTCTTTTATGTATAGTAGTCTTTCACCCTTCATACAATTGTCATTTGTTTCCTCATCTTCTAATATGATAATGTCTTCTATGTACAGGATCTTGGTTTATGCTTCAAATAGTGACTCAGTCTCTGAGGAAGTGTTACCCGACGCCCTTTCTTAATGCATAGATACTTGTTCTGTTTTTCACTAGTCATGCCCGGTATATATTACTTCTTTGGCAGTCAATTGATTATAAGCTAGAGCTTTTTACAGCAAGATATGGAAACGTGATGAGTCGGTAGCCTTGACATACATGAAGTATACCGTTAACATGTCTGTTGTGTCCGGGGTGTGTGTGTGTGTGTGTGCATGCATGTTTTAGGATCAGTTTTCCATCCAGGTAGGGTATGTCAAAACGCGTCCTATCTATGTTCTTGCCAGTAGGCAGAACTGCAAAAAGTTGAGATATTAGAAACCAGTATTTGTGAAAAGATGAGTGATATGATACACTCTTTCTAGTGCAAGATATTGTCCCCAGTTTTGACATTTGTGCTGAAACAATCTTTTCCAGTTTAATGAGAAAAAATCAGAACTAAAATATCCTTAAGTTGATGATGCTTCGGGTTCGAATTTCAATAGAGACAGAATTATTAGGTGATTTTTCTTTATTTGTTTAAGCTTTGGTAGATAGAATTATTCGATATTTATATTGGTCGAAGCTAGTAAATACAGGAAATCGAAAATGTCGAAGTAGGTTGTGGCTTATAAATAGAAAAATAAGGTGTTAGTGAACCAACTTGTCAAGCTCTATCTAACTCGATGTGTGATACTTATAGCTCTGTGAAAACATATTCGGACATGCACACTGCTCATATGAAACCCCCATAGCAAGCTTGAAAGACTATGTGACCCATCTTTTGCGCGCAAACCTAATGACATAGTTGCATGTCACTACCATCTTCTTTTTATAAGTCCGACATATCGATGATTGTAGCTTCATCGAAAAGAAAAAAAAGAATCATAAATATGCCAGTCATTAAAATTAAGAACTGCTATGAAAGATTTTTAATGTATCATCTGTAACAAAATTATAAACCTAAGCTAGTAATTTCCTATGGGTATAATCGTTATACATGTAAGTTAATCTTGTCTCGATGAAAGATAGATATCCTAAAAAATTAATCGAGATGCTAGGTTGGACAACATGAATATCAAAAAGAAAAAGATGTAGAGAAAGGTGATGACAACTTTATGTTGAGTAGGTAGGTATTTGTGGACACATTCTTCTGTATTTTATTTTCCAGTCAGTCCCTATCAGTATTATATATCACTTTTCACTACCTACATTTACTTTAAATGTTCTCATAAGTCACAACACAAGACAAAAACATTAAATTCTCTAGCAAAAATGGACCACTGGCTAAACTTTATTTTTTTCTTTGAGCCTTTTTTGACAGATTGCCTAGCAAAGTGAAAACAGAAATTACCTAACTTAAAAAGTACCAAATTCTAAACATTAAATTGTCTTAATTCAATATTGTAGAGGCTTTTAATTTTAACCCACTATTTATAAATGTGCTTTATTGTCCCTAGAAAATAGTTGAAACATATTAATATACTATATTAAACTTGATCTTTTTCCCCTTTATCCAATTCTATACTCTAGTCTCAAAATATTTTTCGTTTTTATTCTCAAATATTTTCTTCGTCCATCTTTATTTGTTTATTTTACTATAAATAGATGTTCACTTTTACTTGAACAAATTAGAAAATCAAGGAATAATTTATCACTTGTTATGAGTCGTTTGGTGTGAGGTATAAGGTATAATTATCTTAAAAATAAAATGCAAAATTATTTTATTATGTATTTGGTTGGAGGTATCAGTTGGCTCTTGAATTATTCATCCCACCACTTTTACCGTGGTGGATAAGTTATCTCATATGTATGTGGGATAACTTATCTTGAGATAATTAATCTCGAAATAACTTGTTTTCAACCAAACAACCCCTAAGTTACTGATTTAATTTATAATAAACTATAGTCATTTCTCAAAAGTATTGAATTTATTATTATTCAAGGGTGATATAGTAAAATTATCATTTTATTTATTATTCTTGAAGGGGTATGCCAAGTCAATGTTGAACAAATAAAGATGGACGTATGGATTACTTGTCATTTTAGAATTACAAAGTAGCATTACTTTTTTTTCTCCTTTTTATCCTTAGTAGTAATTGTTTTTTAAGACTACAAATACTTTAATTATGACACATAAATAGAGCAAATATTCAATAAATACAAATTATATTTTAAGACATAAATAACATAAAATGATTAAACATTACATTTACTTTATTATTTTCTTATAAAAAAATATGTAAATGAAAAACACCATAATTATTTTGAGACTCATGAAATATTAAGTGTTTTCAAAAGTTAAAATAAAAGTGGGGCATTAGTAACTGTTCCTGAAATAGTTATATTCTTTTAGAATGAGAAGGGACAAAATAGATTTCAGAATTTTCAAACATTTTGAATGAGAAAGTAGATATTATGCTAGAATAAAGTGAAAAAAAGCAAATTATTTAGAAATAACAATTTAATAATTTTAAGTGTGAATGGCACTAATGTTGGTCAATCAATTATTGAAAATTCATATTTTAGTCCATGAGAAATTTACTCAAGTACATTTGAGTTTCGATTAATTGTAATATACACTTTTGATCCACTTTTGAATATTCATAAATTTACCTTTGATATCAATAATTTTACCTGCATTATCCATGTGTTATGTTAAGCTTCTAATTATTACTTCATATTTAATAATAATATAATATTAAAAATATATTAAATATAAAGGGACCCAAAAATACATTTAATTAACTGAAGATTAAATATATTTAATCAAATATCATACTGACTAAAAAATAATAATTACTATTTGAGGGACTAGAAATGCTATTATCCAATAATTTTAATGATTGATCAAAGAAAAGAATCACAAACAAGAATTGTAATACACGTAATCATCTGATTTAAACTTTAAACAGCATATTGTTAAAATTATAATAATCCATTTTCATAGAATATATATTTATGGGAATCAAACTTACCAAATAAGCATATCAAAACCAATTTCTAACTACTTTCCATGGCCCACAAATATTTTTTATGTGATAAGTACTAATCAAGTTTATCCCTAATCTTGTTTGTTTTCTTAATTCTAGACCAAATATATTACAAAGATTCTTTAATGTATAGACGCAAATCTCGTGAGATCTTAATAATTCATTGATTAACTATCTGAACTTCATCTTATCGGCAAGAGTTCGAATTCCCTTTCCCTATCCTAATTTTTTAAAATTTCATATTAATCTGCTAATCATTACACATTATTACACAATCCAAGTTTATAATAAACTATCCAAAAATCAAATACTACAAACGTTATTTTAAAAATATTTTTAGTCTTTAATTAGTTAGATCTTTCATTTGATTATATTGAGATTTTTTAACTCAAAGTATCTAACCTACAGAATCAAAATATTATTATTATTTACAAATCATTTCCTTCTCCTCTAATTAGCTGTCGATTATTTATTTTAATGGTAAAATAAATCATTTTGGGTATGTTACTAAACTTATAAGTATTTTTTTGAATTTTATATTTCTTAAGGGGGGACCAACAACAATATTATTAAATATAGGGGAACAAACAAACTATCCCTTTCTTAGCGAAATTAACACGAAAGTGATAGTTGTTATACTTTTTCTTTTTGACAATTGATACATTTAGGACCACAAACCATGACTTTTTCCATTTTTCACCCCAAATATTTGGTCAACTTGCAACAACCTTTGTAATAAATTAAAATGCTTCAATTGTTTCGATTTGTTTGTCCTATTTTGATTTGATACGGAGTTTAAGAAAATAAACTTCATCTCTTTCTGGACCTCAGGGAGTTTTTCCAAAGCTGAATAGCGCGTGCACTTCTGCTAGAGCAGAATTACATGTGTACTTGGTGTATAACATAAGACTTTTGAATCTTGTGCTCTTAAATTAAAAATATGCTCAATGTATCAAAATGTCCGTTAATCTTATGTTTTTATACATATCATGTGGGAAGTTGAAATTAAAAAGAGAAAAAAATATTTTTTTAAAATAGACTAAAAAAAGGTAGTTCAAACAAATTGAAACGAAGGAATATTTATGTTCTTTTTTGTAAAAAAATGTTTTTTTCCAACTTCGTTATATCATGTTCAAGATAATTACTTTTTTTTCTTTGGTTTTTATAAAATTAGTTTTTAGTAAAAATGACTAAAAAAATATAGTTCAAAAAAATTGAAACGGGGAACACTTGTGTTTTTTTTCTTCTTAAAAAATGTGTTTTTCCATCTTTGTTATATCATGTTCAAGATAATTACTTTTTTTTCATTGCCTTTTATAAAATTACTTTTTTTATATAAAAAAAATAACTTAGTGTTTTTTTATTCTAAATCAATACATTACTCGCTTTGAAGTCTCACTATTGAATTCATGACGACAAGTCTTATTTTGTAAGGTAAAGCAATCCCTACAAAAAATTTTGATTAAGAATGAAAGTCGAGTATGCATCATTCTACTACAACTTTTAATGATAAAAATAATTTAAAGTTACTCCACCTAGATAATATGAAATCGAAAACAGCCAAGCTAGTGGGTAATTCTTATATTTTTATGGATCATATCCCCATAAATTCAATATAAATATATATTTGTAGAGCTTTTGTAATTTTGAATTTTGAAACTATGTACATTTGACCTTGATTTTTAATCCATTAAAATTTGAGCCACCGCGCCGCGACTTCCCTTGGGATCACAAATTATGAGGAAAATATTACTCCTAAAAGTAAAAGTAAAAGAAACACCATCTTATTAATTTTCTAATCCACAATTAAGTATTATTTTTGGCAAATAGTTTTTGGAAGTGCTAAATGGCCAGAAATTTTGGCCAGAATTTGGTCAAAAAATTAAAAAACTATAAAAAAATTTAATTTTAAAATAAACTCACCTTTTTTCCATTTTTTAGTTAAAAGGGTAAAAATATTTTAAAAGATAAAATAACATAGATAAAATATCATTTTGGCCAAATTTTCTGGCCAAAAAGATTTTTCTAATAATTTTATTGCTGTTCGTTTTTCTTTCTTTTTGGTCATCAAGGGTTTATCAGAAATAATTTCTTTATTTTTTTCAAGATAGAAACACGATCTGCTACTCTGCTACACACTTCCCTTTTAGACTCCACGAATGAATATATTTGTTTTATCGAAAAAGACTCAAAAATACCTCTAAACTATTGGAAATAGCTCAGATTTATCCTTAAACTATATTTTGGTTTAAAACTACCCTTCCCGTCAAAGTATTGGGTCACACTTACCCTTCTAGTTAACAGAAGTATGTTAAGTGCTACATGGATGCCACATAAGCGCCAAACATTCCCCACTTTTACGTAGACTAATAAGATCCCTAATATCTAATTTTCCCCTCATTTCTCTTAAGATACGATTTCACCAATTTCCCCTAATTTTCCCATAATTTCTCCATTTCCCTTAGAAACGATTTCACCCCACCCCTTTCCCCTCATTTCGCGGCTAGGGTAAGAAATGATTTCACAAATTTCTTCATTTCGTGGCTAGGTTTCGAAGTTGATTTCGCGATAAAATAAGAACAAAGATTTACTAACCTACAACCGCGAAGATCCACTTTGAAACCCAGCCGCGAAATCAACTTCAAAACCCAGTCGCGATATGAAGAAATCTGTGAAATCGTTTCTTACCCTAGCCGCGAAAATGAGGGGAAATGGGTGAAATCGTATTGAGGGGAAAATTAGATATTAGGGATCTTATTAGTCTACGTGGAAGTGGGAAATGTTTGGCGCTTATGTGGCGTCCATATGGTTCCATGTAGCGTCCACGTGACACTAAACATACTTCTGTTAACTAGAAGGGTAAGTGTGACCCAATACTTTGACGGGAAGGGTAGTTTTGAGCTGGAATATAGTTTAAGGGTAAATCTGAGCTATTTCCGATAGTTTAAGGGTATTTTTGAGCCTTTTCCGTTGTTTTATTGTTGTTTCTTTTCTTTTAGGGGTTTCAACTTCTTCTCTTCTTTTTTATTTTTTCATTTTTGTTTACTCATTGTAATTCTTTTTCTTGTTATAGCCTCAAAATAAGGGGAAAAATGTTATAGGGGATAAGCTTTTCTTATGGTTTATTGGTGTCTACCTTTATTTTTTCAACTCTTTAAAATTGTCCTTATTATTGAACTAGTGGCTCAAAAAGTTCCCCTATCTTTTTTTTATAAAGAGGTATATATGTAGTCACTGGACTTAAAAGGGGAATTTACTCCTGCAATATCTTTTTGTTTTGATGAAAGCTGTTATTTTTGTCACAAGGAATTAACCTTTATTGCCTACAGATAGTATTTTCACATAATTTTGCTTATTATTTGGCTCAAATTAAATATTTATGATGAATTTTTTAATACAAATACAAAATCTGAATAAAATATATTGAATTGTCTGAATCTGTACTTAATGTTGTAGTTCATCTCCTACTGATAATATAAGGATTTTTTACACTGACACTACAATATAACTTGATATAACATGTAATTTACTCTATGAAATGTATTTTTAATGGTACACACATTAATAAAGAGTGCTAAGTCTTTAATTTATTGACATTAGTTAATTGTCATTGGATCCAATATCGCTATGAGCTCTGGGAACATTTACAAAGAGTGCTAATTGCCGCTAAAAATATATATTTAGCGATAATTAAGTTATTGTCGTTAATTAATTACTGCTAAACAATCTTTCTTTTTTTTAAGTGTAACCTGAGTGCCATGTTCTTCCCCATACTTTAACACATGCCCAAAAAATGGAAACAAAACTTAGAGGTGAGGGAGCAAATGTAGACTCCAATTGGATATAGAAAAGAAGATATTTTAGTAAACCAAAATCATAAAAAGATGTTATTGATTTTGCTATGTATATGAGAAAACCCATGATTTTTGTATGTTAGGAATTATATATATGGAGGAGGCAACAACATTATTGGTAGTAGGAAGACAATTTAAATTTTAAAACTTACCTTTGGTCCATAATTCCACATGCTTAGGAAAAGGTACAAATTTGTTAAAATATTTCACGAAAAAAATAATTAATTTTATCCTTCTTTGAAAATTTGAATCATCTGTATATATTCTTATCGAAACGAGTGAAAAAAATTTAATTTTATCTTTTCCATAAAAATTTAACTCATTCATATCCTTGAAGATACATTTCTAACTAGAAATTATCCTTTAGTCACTAATGTAACAACATAGACATATTATTATGGAGAATAGACTATAAATGTTATTTTTTTCTATTTGTTTTATTCATGCCTATATATGTTCATAGATCTTAAATTAGAATATTATTAACTTACTAGTTGACAAAATGAATAATATTTTTTTTAAAAATGGTATTGCAGAATTATGGCACATCAATATCATATTGTATAATTTTTTGTTTGAATATTTATTAATTCTTCTGGATTTTTGAGAGTCTATGGGAATACACATCTAAAGGTCACTTTCAATGCCTAATAATAGTCCAAAAATAAATTGTATCTGAAATCTGACAGACACCTCAGCTGCTACTTCCCACATGGTCCCTTTCATATTTATTTATGTCAAATTAAACTCATTTAAATTTTATGAACCACACATTTACTACATTAAAATTACTTGTATGGGATTTTTTCCCCATATATTTTTATATTATGATACTCCTGGACAATGAGGTACCAACAAAAAAAAAATAGCAAAATGAATTATTAAATTTCGCCTCTTGTAAAAATGCTATCGGAAACAGCTTCTGTATTACACAAAAGTAAAGATAAAATAGGTAAATATCCTATCTTTTTCCGACTTTATTTGAGGAATTACACGAGATATGTTGTTGTTATTATTGTTGTTGTCCGTATACAAATGATAACATTTAACATATATGAATGGGAGTAAAAAATTAACATTTAACATATATGAATTTCTACGTGAATTTATATGAAGCTTATATATTTATTGTCTATATGGGTATATTTTGATGAACTTGTTAACTTATGACTTATTCAAACAATATAAAACTATTTAAAAATATCTAAAATAAGTCGATTCAACCAGACTCTTTACAAAGAATACTCTAAATTATGTTTTTTTCTTTCTAAAGTTAGATATTTTCTTTTAATGTTTGAAATAATTATGAAATTGGAAAGTCCCACTGCACCAGTAAATTGAAAGTAGTAGGGTATGTATAAATGTATATGTCCTTCTCAAGCAGAATCCCAGAGGTCCCTAAAAACTGTTCAATAATGGATTAGACGTGAGTAATCAGAGACGACGCTAGAATTTGAAGTTTATGCCATTTAAATTTGAATCCTTTAAAATTATTGACTCGTAGACTAATAATTCATACAATTTGATTTGAAAACTCAGTCGCGTTGTGCCAAAAAAAAGTGCTATGTACCAAAAAACAAAATAAAATTTAGGATTCGAATTCGAAACATTTGATTAAATGTTCAATATATCAGTGAAGTTTAACTTTATTATAAAACTATAATAATTTCCAGGTTTTTTAGTTTGTGATATTACTACCGTTAGGGGTCGTTTGGTTGAGAACTGGTTATCCGAGGATTAATTATCCTGGGGTTAGTTATCTTGAGATAACTTATCTCACCCTGTATATGAGATAACTTATCCCATCATTATGGTATAAATGGTGGGATAAGTTATCCCAAACATGTCAACCAAACAAGACACCAAATTTTTATCCCAGGACTATTTTTTTATCCCAGAACTATATATTCTTATCTCTCACACCAAACGATCCCAGAATTTTGCCTGATTTTTTTTTTTTTTATTTGAAATTTATTTTTCTCTTGAAGGAAAATCAAAGCATTACCATAAGTTTTTGTTATCTGATTTATCATGTCTATGATTTACAATTATAAATTTACGCATGACGCCAAGATCACTTTCGAACCAAACAACTACTTTACAAATGATGATAGTAATTTTGCAAATTATAGGAGTACAAATTTGGAAAATTTTATGACTAAAGAAATCCAGTTTCAGTTTGTTGCATTTAATTGCATAAAATAAGGTATAAATAGAATAAAAAATAAAATAATTGTACAATATGAATTGTGTAACGGAATGTTTTTTCCTCTTTTTAGGCCCATTTTGCCGACAATCCTGTGAGACTAAAAGTTTCAAATTTCACAAATATACCAAAACTTATTTGTCAAATAATTGTCCATTGAATGACATTTATATATCACATCAAAAGTTTCGGTTGCTCAGTTCGAACCTTGTAAATGAAATATGTCTTTGATAAGAAGTATCTTACATCAAAATTGAGATTTTAAGATTTGAATCCTAAATAGTTAGACTCAAAAATAAGTATTTAGTAAAAAAAAAAAAAATTAAAAAAAATCAAACATAACAAAAAAAAGAGAGACAAATATCTTCTATTACTATTTAAAACTCACTATTTGTTTCTTGAAAATTTAATCAAACACCTCAATTTTTTAACAAGTATATATATATCGTTCAGAAATTTGGTCAAGCAGGCAATAATATTATTGATTTGGTAAGTATTTCTTCAAATAATCATATATAGCTGTCATTATAAGTGCACCTTTACTCCTTTTGTCTGTCTATTTTTTGATATTTTTAATGTCCTATGTATTCATGTATGCATAATTCCCTACACAACTAAAACAAATTAAAATGTCGAAAAGAGTTTGTTCATAGTTGAGCTTTCATTCTTAAATTGTTGTCTTTTTTTTTCCTATTGAATTAAAGTAATTGTGAAGTTTTGGTCATTTTCCATGTCTCAAAAAATGATAGATAAATGTCAAAGAAGGCCTAATATGAAATTAAATTCAGGTCAAGTGATTGTGACATATTAAAATCTCTTATTTATTTATTTATTTATTTATTTATTTATTTATTTATTTATTTATTTATTTATTTATTTATTTATTTATTTATTTATTTATTTATTTATTTATTTATTTATTTATTTATTTATTTATTTATTTATTTATTTATTTATTTATAAATGTGGAGATTCGAGTTAAAGAAAAGAGGAAAAAAGACATTATATCGTAAGTCGTTTATTCGTTGATATTCTGAATTTTTCTAAAAATTCAGTTATATATTATAAAATTTATTACAACATTTTACACCACGCATATCAGTACTTGTGCGATGAGGTATGTTATTTTCGTAAAGACCGCACTCTACAACTCCCTTCCTTACTGAATCTATTCAATGCGAATCAGAATTAATCAAAGAACAATGTTAATTAGTATTAAAACGATCATGTTGCTCCTGATAGATGATATTGCCATGCTATTGCTCCAATCTATCAACTTTTAGAGTTAATTTTTTCAGTGCTAGCTTAAGCACCTAATCTTTTTAATTAACTTAATTAATCAAAAGCATTCATCATCATTATTGTTGTTATTTTAGGTAGCTATCAATTGATTTGCACTCTTCCTTTTTATACATTCTACGTGATTATTACTCAATCTACTTCTTTTTAGTAAAAAAACTAGTATTTCAACAAGAAACTAATCTTAATCGAATTAATCCTCCAAAATAATATATCTCTAGGATATGTTACTACTACTAACAATGAAATATTCGGTATTATTTCATATGCGAGATCTGAGAAAAATAAGACATATACGTAAATTTTGCCTTTGTCTTTATGGGATAGACTCGGCTCAAGTCATGAAATGTTATCAAAGCATGATTAGAAGAAAAATATAACAACCAGATAAAAAGCAAATGAAATAACAGATAGTAATATACATAAGAAGATAAAGAAAATACGCAATTACTAAATAATGTTACCAATAGTGAGAAGAGCGGGAAGAAGGAGGAGGCTAGCCCCTTACCCAGTCCACATATAGTGCGACAATACTCGACTACCTGCTAACCTCTTAATTATTCTAATCCTCGACCTCCCTACCTTCATCTCGAGGATATGTTACGTCCATTTTCTAAATTTTATACTAATAGAATGAAATTTAATTTTAACAATATCAATTCCCTAAAAAAAAAACATATATAATAAAAAGGCTTAAGCTCTTGTACATTTTCATAATTGAATTGTTTACTAGCTCCATTTATTCTCTATTATTGAGCTTATACTTTTTCTATTTTCTATTTTTTTTTTGGATTCTCAAATTCAGGGAAGAAAAAAATAATCAAAGATGTGAAGGGTAGTCTCAATCTACAGTATAATTGTAATATTTTGAAATGCTCAATAATTGCTTTTTCTCAGTCCAATAATTGTTAGGTCTCTGAGTAAAAGTATTGTCTATTCTGCACTTATTTAAGTGAAAGTATCATATTTCCCATCAAAAGTAAAGTTGATTAATTCTTTGAATTAAAAAACTAAAAAAATTGTTACTTGTGAAAAGAAGTAATTGTCAGGCAAGAAACTAATAAAAATAAAATTTTTAGTAAGTTTTAATATATACTTTGGTGGTTTCTTTCTCCGTGTATATGAAATTTTTAAAAAGTAAAAATAAATTTCGAAATTTACAAATTTAAACTAAAGAGTTACTTAGTTTATCAAAATATCATTCGAGCCTTATGAATTTAAACATATTAAGTAAGATATTTGAATAAAATAGTTACTAAATAAAAAAATGACATTCTTTTTTTTAAAAGTAGATTAAACTCAAAACATGAACCTAATATACATTATTAAACCTATAAAAATTAAGTTTGATAAAAATATCAAAACATTAAAAAGTATGAATTTTTTTACCTCATAAAAAATCTTTATTTTTAACAAGAGATCTCGAGTTAAATAGTGTTCTATCCAGATATGAAACGTCCTAATGCAAAGTCAAATTTAACAATGATATGAAATCAAGAAAATAAAATTGTATGAAACTTCTTAATAGATAATGATTGAGAAAAGACTTAATTTTTAGTTAACAAAATAAACATAAAAAGTACATTGAACTTAACATAAATAATTAACTTAAAAAAAGTTAAAGAAAGCAATTGAAGAATCCAAAGCAAGTAAGATTTGTAGTTATTAATTTTTTAGGCAAGATGTTACAGGTTAAGCACGTTGTAAAGACGTGCATTGTCCCCAGCCCAACATTGCATGAGAAAAATATCAATTTTATAAATTAAATTTCAATAAAAAAAAAGGTTAATTATTTAAGGAAAAATGATGTGACACAATAAATTTAGTCCCTTAATTAGATACACTTATGACTCACGCAAATATAATTAGTTAGAGATATTATATACTTATTAAGCGCATAAATAATGCATTTCACTATCATTACATATGCATACATAATCTATTCAGCTACAAATGCTACATTTTGAATCAAACTGTTGCTAAGTTTCTTGATTAAGCAAAGTCTTGCTATTCTTGATTTTTTTTTCTTGATATGCAATCAGGGGCGAATCCTTGATAAAAAAGTTATACTATATATATTTTTAGTAGCATAATCCTTCCAAAATTATATATTTGCTATCCTAATTTACCTTGTCTATCTTAACTTTTCTAAATTTGTTTTATAACATTAGTAGTTGTATTTTTCTACAACTTTCATAATTTTTATACTACATAAAAATATTGTGTTTTATTATTCTTGCTATAAAATTATATTTTGAAAAATCACTTTATAAGGAAATTCTAAATTAGAAAAATATATAGTGTGGGACCCATTTCACTCTTATGGAGTGGAAGCCCACATGCCCTCTATACAATCCAAGAAAGAACCATTGATGTTACAAAAAATATACAGAGAAATGAGAAAAAAAATGAAAAAACTCTTTCTCTCTCTCTCAAGCATTTGTTCAGAGTATAGTTTGTGAAAATACAGAGCTTTAGATCTCTGTTTTCATCATTTTTTTTTAAGGTAAATAGGCTTTTCTTTTATACATTTTCTTGATTTGCTGTTGTGTTTTGCTGTGAAGTTTTGCTCATTATTGATGGTCACTATGTGTTGAATCTTAATGGGGTTTTTCTTAACTTCATTGCAATGACTTTTAAGTTAGTCAATCTCTTATTCTTGTTGTTTATAGTTTAATGAGTTTTTTGTTTGTTTTTTTAAAGGTTTTTTTTTGTGTTTATACTAAAAATTGCAACTTTTTAGGAAGTTGGGAGAAATGATGGAGGAATTTGGGAAATACCACTTCAAATCTCTTGTTTTTCCTTTAAAGTTGTAATCTTTGATGTTTTTGTGTAATGGGGCTGTTTTAGTTGAAATGGAGAAATTTGAAAAATCTCACTTCAAATCTCTTGTTTTTCCTTTGAAGTTGTAATCTTTGTTATTTTTCAGTAGTGGGGTTGTTTTTATTGAAATGGAGAAATTTGAAATATCTCACTTCAAATCTCTTGTTTTTCCTTTGAAGTTGGAATCTTGATGTTTATGAGTAATGGGGTTGTTTTAATTGAAATGGATCTATGTTTGAACTAAGTGTATCTCCATAGTTGAGTTTGACTTAAGGTATGAAGTTCAAGAAGTTGATGCTTGGTAATAAAATGGGTGGATTTATATACCTCATTTAGGGTTGTGTGATTTTATGGGATACTTCTTATAGGAAATCAAGCAATATATACAACAACAGTATATTCGGTGAAATCTCACAAAGTGAGGTTTGGGGAGGTGTAGAGTGTAAGCAGACCTTACCCCTAACTCGTGGAGGTAGAGAAGTTGTTTCCGAAAAACTGTCAACTCAAGTGAAGGAAAGTAGTAATGGAAAGGAAAAACAGTAGTGAAGAAAGCATGACAACTAAAAAATCAAGCAATATATGTACTTTACAATATCCATTACATTGTTTAAACAAATATCATGGCATCAAAAGATTTACTTTTATTGTTCATACAATGTTGGATCTCAAACTATTGTGAATGCTTTATTGAGGTCATTACATTATGTTCCTTTACAAAATTTATTGGAAAATTTCACCTAACTTGAGTTTTTGAGATTTTCAATTGCATTCTCTTGTTCATGAATTATTATTTTTATATCTGTGGCGTCCGGGATAGCTTGCGTGCACCTCGACTAATTCCACGAGATACTTGTCACCTCATACCCTCAACATGCACTAGGTAACTCTATCTACCAAGGCTAGGACAAATGGGAAGAAATCACCTAGTGCTTTTTGTCTTACTGAGATTGGAACCTGAGGCCTTGTGGTTCTGTTTCATGAAATGCTTGTTCGTTCATCTCTTTATTGTTGTGTTGTTGGTAGTCAAAGAGGTTGTATTTGCCTCTTCTATAAATTTATTTATTGTGGTTTAGGATATGTATGAGTCTGATTATTAGGAAGATAGCAGGTGTTGCTTGGTTTCCTGATATGGAATTCTAATTAATCATTTCAGGGGCAAGTATTGATTTCAAAATGACTGAATCAGACTGGACTCGATAGAACTCAGGAATTTTTGGTTCAGTGTGATGTATGCTATGCTGTTTCAGGCATAGTCAGCGAGGTGTTTGGCTTTTATGAGTCAGCCATTAACCTTTGAAGTGCTTGCTGATTAGTCTACTTACTGCCAAGGCCCATTGTGATGGGTTCGTTTCGTGGTAATTGTGAAATTGTTGAGTCGAAGGATGAGGCTGAATTGTTCCAGCATTCGAGAAGGTTTAATCAAGTACTCGAACCGGACAGAAAGCAGCAGAAGCCTCCTTTGGCTAGAAAAGGAGCCGGTAAATACTTAGGAGATGACATCAATCAGCTTTTCGAATCAATCAATGTAAGAACATCAAAGAGTCTGGATTTGACAGATCATGTAAGAAGAGATGCCTCAAAAAGGCCAATGAGGGGTGGTGGATCGAACTCTCCGGTAACAGGGTTTTCTGATCCAGTTTCTCTAAAGCAGGCATTTCGGGGTCTATGCATATCTCAGGCAGCTGAAATGGCTGCAATGAGGCGATTATCAAAGCCACCTGGCTCTCCTAGTGGTTCAGAACCTGGAAGAATTACATGTTCCTCCCGATTTGCAGGTCCTAGTGAATCTGGTTTTCTTCGATCAGAAAGACTATTACAAGATGAAAGCATTTCAGGAGGTCTCCACAAGCTGTCTCATAACCCCCATGAACGGTATGTTAAGTCAGCAAACCATAGTCCCCGCTCTTCTCCACGATTTTCCATTAAGCCATTCAACATGAGTCAAAATGGGAGAGTAGCGCCATCAGAGAGCATGTCCAGCTCTGCGCCTCAGCACATCCAAGAATCCAGGTTAAAGTCACCAGGTCAAAGTGCGCTTTCTTCTCCACGATATGCTAGTAAACCGAGTATTAAGAGTACAGAGTCCATATCCAGGCAATCTGAGAGAATATTGTCAGCAGAAAATGTACCAGGCAACCGTAAAAAAGATTTTCTACAGCCTCCAGAAGCCAACATGAGATCAACCAGCCAAAGTGCTCTCTCTTCACCTCGAATTGGTGATAAACCAGTAACTAAGCAAGCAGAATCAGTTGTAGCGCAAAATGAGAGGACAGGAGGCGCCGAAAGCATTTCTGGTTTTTTCAACATGATACCTGATTACCAAGAGCACATGAAGTCTCCACACAAAGGTGCCATTTCGTCTCCTAGGTTGGTAGCTGCACAGGCTCTACAGTTTACAACTTCAAGCCTCCAGGAAACTAAGAATGCACAAGCATCAAACCATCATGGGATCAAACCACTGGGAACTGCATCAACTAAGGAAAAAACCCAAACTGCAGTTCCTTCCTCATCTTCATGTGAGTCTAGTAATGTCGTATTGGTGTTTGGACCAAAAAGATCGCCAGATAATCAGAAGAGAAATGTGGTTACATCATTTAGGGTAGCAAATAAAGCAGCTCTAAAGCTGAGACGGAAAGGCAGATCGCAGACAGTGCCTTCGTCGAATGTAGTAAAAGGCAACAAGGAGTCAAAATCGAGAAAAAGCACCAGTCGTTCCATTAAGCCTCCAGTCAAAAACAAATATCTTCTCAAGAAGAAATTGAAAGAGGAGGTAGCACTAGCAGCTGGCACTTTTAATCTATGCTATGAAATAAATGGTCCAACAGAATCTCCTAGTCAACTTATCTGCCAGAGATGTCAGTGCACTCTCGAGGGTACGGGGAAGGAATCTAGTGAGGAACCTGCAAAGCAAACCTCTGGATGTATGACCATTGGAGCTAGTGAAAATAGCACTAGCTGTGCTGCTAATGGTTATAACAATAGTGGTCCCCCTGTCTTGAAATTCAACAAGACATCAAAATCTAGGGAGCAAGGCGAATTTTCTCAGAGCTCAAAGAGTAGTATTGGTGATTATAGTACTAGCACAACCATCAGTGAAGAGAGCAACCTAAGCGGCTCTTTTTCGGGGAATAGACCACACATGTCCAAAGATGGCAGGTGGGAGGCTATCAATCAGGTGAGAAAACACTATGGATTCTTAGGATTAAGTCACTTCAATTTATTGAAGAAGCTTGGTTGCGGAGACATTGGCACGGTGTATCTTGCTGAGCTGCTAGAAACCAACTGTTTGTTTGCAATAAAAGTTATGGATAACGAATATCTGGCAAGAAGGAAAAAGTTGCCGAGGGCCCAAACTGAAAGAGAGATTCTGCGGATCCTGGATCATCCTTTTCTGCCAACACTCTATGCACAGTTCACTTCAGATAATTTATCATGTTTAGTTATGGAGTTCTGTTCAGGTGGTGATTTACATGTCCTCCGTCAGAAGCAGCCAGGTCGATATTTTTCCGAGCCGGCAGCAAGGTATGATGTTTTTCAATGCAGTAGATCTTACTCAACATTAATAATGTTGGCAGATGATGTTTGCTGGGAAATACTTGTAAATAATGAAGCTTTCTTTGAAAATGATATAAGTTCACCATAAGCATAAAAAAGACTTGTCTTTCTTTTGACCTGCAAATATACGTGAAACATTTTTGGCTCGGTTTATTATAGAGCTTAACTAAGATTTTCTCGTAACTTTACTGACTTGAACAAATAATGGCTAGGTAATGCATGATCATAGGAGTCTGTGTTTTAACCTATCTATATATTATAGCTACGCAATAAGACAAATTCTTTTAATATGCGTGCATTTTCTGATTAGGTGTATCCTCTTTCGTCACCAATCAAACCCCTCCTTCCAAAGAAAAATGAAAATCGATAAAAATGCACTTGTGTCGAAACTGTTGCTTTTAAGTTTTAAAGGCTGAGTGGAACTTATTTGATTGGGCTGGTGTTTTAAAATGTTGGCTTGCTTTCTTTAATGGCTGTATCTTTGTACACTGTTGGAAAGATTAAAGATTTTGGCTTGCTTTGATAGCTGTGTTTTTAAACACTAAGAAAAGTTGACCTAGCTCTGTCACCTTCAGCATAAAATATTTCTTCCATTATAACAAGACAACTAGCTTAGTGTATAATTTTTGTTCTTCTAGTGACCCAAGATTTCTCTCACTAGTTAGTTATATTAGACATGTTTTACTGACTTTAGGTTCTCTATTATTTGAGATACCTATTATCTTCTCTGTTTAACATATGCTACTCGTTAAATGCCATGTAAATATATCTGTTGACCTGTTGGTACATCAATATCATGAAAGACCTTACTGTAGATGGCTCCCTCTCTCCACTTCCTTGCAATTTATTATCATGACCTAGTGGTTGTGCTTTTCCTAACTTGGCTGAATGTACATCATAGTTTCAGCCGAGTTTTTATGGACGGTAGTAACTCTGTTCAGCGTCGTGAATATTTATCTATTATATTTAATCATAGACCAGGCTGAGAATGTGGAAATCAATTCCAGCCATGTTTTAATGGAAGCTAGCAAGTGTGTTTTGTATCCACAATATTCAAATTTAGATGTATTATACATCATGTTATTAATCTTTTAGCTTCCACATCCGTGTATTCGGTAGTCTGTGAAACCTCTCTTAACTCATTGTAATTGCAGGTTTTATGTTGCTGAGGTCCTCCTTGCTCTGGAGTATTTGCATATGCTAGGAGTTGTATACCGTGATTTGAAACCAGAAAACATTCTGGTTCGGGAAGATGGTCACATCATGCTTACTGATTTTGACCTCTCACTCAGATGTTCTGTTAATCCCACTCTTCTGCAGTCATCCTCATTGGGAGTAGAAGCCCCGCGGATCTCTGGTCCATGCGCAGGATCCAACTGCATTGATCCATTTTGTGCCGGACCATCATGTCAAGTTTCTTGCTTTAGCCCCAGAGTTTTACCTGGCACTGCTAGAGCAAGAAAGCTAAAAGCTGAAGCTGCTGCATCTCTTAATAGATCATTGCCTCAGCTTGTGGTAGAGCCAACGGAAGCTCGGTCCAACTCGTTTGTTGGTACACATGAATACTTGGCCCCTGAGATCATCAAAGGTGAGGGCCATGGGAGTGCTGTTGACTGGTGGACACTAGGCGTTTTCCTTTATGAGCTTCTATATGGTAAGACACCCTTTAAAGGTGCTGGAAATGAAGAAACTTTGGCCAACGTCGTCCTGCAGAACCTCAGATTTCCCGACAGCCAGATTGTTAGTTTCCAAGCAAGGGATCTCATCAGAACGCTGTTAGTAAAGGAGCCCGAGAATCGATTGGGAACAGAAACAGGTGCTGCTGAGATTAAGAGACACCCTTTCTTTGATGGCCTGAATTGGGCATTGATACGCTGCGCCGTTCCACCTCAAGTACCTGGAGTAACAAAAGTAGCACTTGAGGAAAAGAGCAAAAAGTTTTTGGAGTGTGGTTCAACAGGGGAGCATCTGGAATTTGAGCTATTCTAGCAAAACTTGTTGATACTCTCATGTCTAAATTATTAATGAAAAGCAAGGCCAAAAAATTTTGCTCAGTGAAAAGCATGGTGAATGCTGTAGTTATACTTTGATTATGCCATATTATATTTGGATTTTGCTTAGCTGATGTACTTGGGAAAAAATTTAAGAGCCACAACTAGGAGGCTGAGCAATAAATGCATTAAGTCCTGCTATGGAATGGTAGTTGATTGTTTTGACTGGCAGGTATACATATTAGCTATGTTGGGTGAGCGTCAGATTCTCCAAAAATAGTGTATTTTTGGAGAATTCGACACGGATATGGCATTGAAAGTCAAAGAGTTCGCGCAACTTAACATATTAGTGGAGTTACATAAGTCTGGGATGGGTGGTCTCTTCTTGAGCTAGCTTTAGGATTGAGTTTGAGTTAAATCGAAGATGCGTTTCTTTTAGGGATAATAATTATGCAGAATGTTAGCCAAATAAACTTTATCATCTATTTAACACAACTTAAATAAATTAGAAAAAAGTGATTATTCAGCCATATTATTTACCAAAATGGCCGACACAGCCTTTCTTACTCTTCCGTGTCGTCTTCAATTCTTCTCCTTTTTTTCTTTAGAATTCAACGTGTGAATCATTTTAAGGGAATTATATATCAAAAGATTCGAAATATTGAGAGGATTTCATATTTAATATTTGGGATGGTTTAGAGGTGATTTTGATTTTTAAGTTGGTCGGAATTGAATACTCTGTGTATATTTTCTATGACTTCGAACTATTTTCTATGTTAGTAAAAACATGACTATATTTATTGTAAACTAATTAATTTATTTGTATATATTTAAAACTATCTCTTTCTTTTAACACCAAATTAACATGGAAGAAAAAACGTTGCAAGATGTTTTTTGTTTATTTGGCATACAATTAATATTAATAGAGGCTGCATATGAACACTTTTATCCAAAAATTATATCATGTCATTATGGTGGTTAATGGCTATAGTAGACATTGAACTTTCCTTGTGAAAATCCAATATGTCATTGATTAAAAAGTCATTTTTATTGGAATTACGTTTTTTTTTTTTAAGTTTTTGTGTGTGTTACCCGTGAATATTTTGATAATATGATTTTTGTTAATTTTTTTTGCAAAACCTTTACTTCGTAGGGGTCGGGGAGTCGGGGGAGTAGTATGTGAAGTCTCACCATTTTTTGCGCATATTTTGGGCATTTAGGAGCTATTTTACAGCTTTTAGACAATTTTCTCAGTTTTCGTGTATGTTAGCCCATGAATATTTGGTGATATGACTTTCGAATGATTTTTTTGCAAAAACCTTTACGAAATCCTTTGTAGAGAGTTGGGGGAGCAATACGTGTAACCTCACCATTTGTTGCACATATTTTAAGAATAAGGAGCCATTTTACATGACTTAGGCAATTTTCTCAATTTTCGTGTGTGTTAGCCTATAATATTTTGGTGATATGATTTCCAGACAATTTTTTTTCAAAATCTTTATGGAACCCTACGAAGGGAGTTGGGGGAGCAATACGTGTAGCCTTACCATTTTTGCACATATTTTAGACATTTAGGACCCATTTTACATAAATTAGGCTATTTTCTCAATTTTCGTGTATGTTAGTCCATAAATATTTTAGTGATATAACTTCCGGACAATTTTTTTGTAGAACATTTATGGAACTCCCGGTAGGGAGTTGGGAGAGCAATACGTGAAGCATCACCATTTTTACACATATTTTGGACATTTAGGGGTCATTTTACAAAAATTAGACGATTTTCTCAATTTTTTTTGTGTGTTAACCCATGAATATTTTGATGATATAACTTCAAAACAAATGTTTTTGCAAACATTTAACCCTTTGTAGGGAGTAGTACTTGAAGCCTCACCACTTTTTCACATAGGCCATTTAGGATCCATTTTAATAGAATTAGGTGATTTTTTCGGTTTTTCGTGTGTTTGCCAATGAATATTTTGGTGATATGACTTCAGAACAATTTTTCTGCAAAACCTTTGCAATAACCCTCAGTAGGGTGTTGGGGGAACAGTAAGTGAAACCTCACCATTTTTTGCACATATTTTAGATATTTAGGAGCCATTTTAAAGGAATTAAGCGATTTTCTCAGTTTTTCGTGTGTGTTAACCCATTATTATTACTTTGATAATATGACTTTTGGACGATTTTTCTACAAAACCTTTACAGATCCTCCATAGAAAGTTAGAGGAGGAGTACACAAAGTTTCACCATTTTTTGTACATATTTTGGACATTTAGTAGCCATTTTTATAGGAATTAGGTCATTTTCTCAGTTTCTCGTGTGTTTGAACCCATGAATATTTTTGTGATATGGCTTCCAGACAATTTTTCTGCAAAACCTTTATGAAATTCTCTATGGGGAGTTGTGGGAGCAATACGTGAAGCGTCATCATTTTTACACATATTTTAGACATTTAGGAGTCATTTTACAAGAATTAGACGGGTTTTTTTAATTTTTCACATGTAGCCCATGAATATTTTGATGATATGGCTTCCGAACGAATTTTCTGCAAAACTTTTACGGAAACCCTCCGCAAGGAGTTAGGAAAGTAGTACGTGAAGTCTCACTATTTTTACACATATTGGACATTTACAAGCTATTTTACCATAATTCAACGATTTTTTTAATTTTTCATGTGTATTAACCCATAAATATTTTAGTTACAATGGCTTCCGAACCATTTTCTTCCCTTAAAAAAATAAATTAATTACAGAAACAAAATAATTTCACGATTCAAAACAAACAAAGCAGTTTCATAGAAAAGTGAATCTCTGTGTGGTAATATTTTTTTTAAAGGTACACTGTTCGCTGAAAAAAATCAGAAATATTTGCCCTTGTGTTGCCCTTACCCACACCGTACTACCCAAATTATAAAGATTAAACTTATAAGTTAAAATCTTAATTCCGCCTCTATCCTCAAGGTGGGAAAAATGAATATTAAATTGAAGCCTTAAAGGTAAAAGTAGAGGTAGGGTTGTCAATTAATTCAATGGCAGGTTGAAGTGGACCTAATTATTATAGCACAAGTTACATATTTAACCGATCGATCAAAATAACACTAAAGTTCACCAAAATGCACAACTTTGGTATCAACTCAAACCAATAATAAACACACCACACATCCCATGCAAATTTGTACAGGTGATAGTTAGGGACATCAATACCACAAAAGAACAATGAACAACAACACAACCAAGAAAAAAAAAACGATAAAGTCCAAAAAAAAACATTTTTTTCCATGAAAAATCAAACAAGAGCACTTGAAAAAATCAAGTGCTAATATAGCTGGCCTCGGACGTGCTACCTCGTGCCAATTCATGCAACACGCTAGTAGGGGACGAGTTAGTCATCGATGACCTTAAGGCCTCGGCAAGTGGCCCACCCATCGAGGCCACTTGGTGGTGACTCGTCCCCCATGTAGACTGTTCAACATTACTTACTTGAGTCCCCAAATCATAGTCATTCCCAGTTGAAAGCTTCAACGAAAAGTCGGACGAGGTGTTACCCCCTCCACCGGGCATCGAAATAGACAGGCTGGTGGCAGCATTGTCACCTTCTTGAAGTTGTTGTTGTCTAGGCCAATCATCAAAGAAATGGCGTAGGATTTGGCCACTAGATGATTTACCGTCACCAATAGATACATCTTTTTGGAGTACTTCTTGTGGTGGACCCTTAATTGGCCTACAAATCAACATCATGACAGCCCAACTCAAATCAAGCAGGGGACGAATTGAAGAAAAAGCTGTACAAAACATATAGTACATACACAAAACAACAAACCACATAATAGAAATTAACTTCTTTTAAACATATGTAAAATTTAGTCAACATGATATTCCATATTTACATTGTAATCCGTCTATCTCAATTTATGTGAAGGGATTCAGAGTACATATCAAAACACTTAACTATGATTATAAGTTCGGATATAGTTTCTTGAATAGCTAACAGCTTGAAATATCAAAAAATGACTTAAAAGAAAATTATAGTCAAAGAATAAACTATTCAACTCTCCAAATAGTAACAACACCTTCACATAACACGAAATGGAGGAGTACTTCTTATACATTTAATATACACACCAATGATAACTACAAATAACTATAAGTAGGTGGGTGATTTTCAAAACACAAATAGCTAGCCGGATTCATTATATAATGTTTTATCGATATACATAGATTAAACATGGTTATATACATATAATATACTTTCGTGAACGGCTATTTAGGTTAATAGCCGTTCACGAAACTGTTAAGATCTCAGAAAGTGGGATCCCTGCCAGAGCAAACCCCCAAAAAAAAACAAAGATAAGGTTCCTAGAAAGAAAATGAAAGTGGGCCACGAATATCTTCAATAGATTCTAAAGATCCAAGAAAAATCTAATAAGTGGACCATGCTCAACTACAAGGCAAAAAGAGAAAAAGAAAGATAATAAAAGGAATTTAAAGAAAATGGAACTCACTTTGATCAAGGTTTTAATTTAAAATTTCTCCCTATTGGGAGACAAGTATCAATTTTACAGTTATATATAAAGATGTCTCTTTGGAGGAGGTAGTGGAAAAAAGAGAATATTTGTTGGTCCCTTCAAGAAAAAAAAAAGTGAAAGTTCAATGCTTTAATGTATTAATTGAACTTCTTGTCAATCTCTTTTGCATAAAAACAGTGAAAAAAAGTTGTATCTGTACAAAGTAACACTTTGCTTTTGAGTAAATGAGTTATATATAGTACTTAGAAATATTTATAGAAAGAATAATGATTTCACTACAAAATATAGAGTGCATATTCACTAGATTGAATAAAGTGAGAACAGACACTCCAAGATAATGCTATACCAAGATAGGACTTTTCTTCTCCCCCCCAAAAAAAAAAGAACAAAAATGAAAAGGCCTAAAATGCATATATAATGAAACACCATAGTAGGATAGGCAATCTGTCTTATTAACCAAGTTAATAATTCTACTTTTTATGGAGGAAGTAGTTATCTTTTTTGCTTTTGAATTATAGTGTCTGGACCAGCTTCACTCACCTCGACTAATTTGATGGTACCTACTACCTCTCATTAGCATAAGCACAATTACGGGATATATAACACTATTCACTACGACTTAGACATATGAAGAAAAAAAAACTAGTTTTTTTTGCCTATATTGCTCGAACTCTTCGAAAATGATCACACACACGTATTGTATCCTCTAAAAAAATGCACTCCTTTTAGAATATTCAACATGCACCAGTCGACATTTTTAAAGAATCTGAGAAACATAGGTTATTGATGCCCTAAGACCTCATCATTCTCAACTCACTCTATAGGCGACTAGGCGACACTCTTGGGTGCAACGAAATAACTATCTTTTATTTCACATATTGCAGTACTGTAAACTATTAAAGCACAAAACATACAAGATCCAGCATTTGAAAATCTATTAAAATAAAAATATATATACCTTTGATTGAGATGAAAAGGTGCATTAGTGGAAGGTGAATGCCCAGATAGAGAAAACTGAGGAGCACCAGCACCAGCATGTCCAACCATTTTTCCAAAGGCTTGATGATGAGAAACAGTATTGTTGTTGTTTTTACTGCCATTGTTGGCAGGTGTGGGAATTTCCACAGGCTTTCTTGAACGGCTGCGGCCACGATGAACGTGGCGCTCGCAGTATTTCTGGCCAGCCACTACATCCCTTGAGCACCTCCATTTCTTGCCATCAGTCCTCCTACACCTTCCTGGTTCTGGATCCATGGCGGCTCTACCCCAGTACCCTGACTGCATCACTTCAAAAACATTCACATAACATTCTTAATCTTCGAGGTCAAGTAGAAATTATAAACGAAATGATTTAACTTATAGACACTAACAATTTTTGTGTAGTTATTTGGTATCTTCAACTCATTGGGGGGACTATTCCAAGTTTGGGCTGTATAAAACTATGTTGCTCAGATTTTACAAAAATACTCCAAAAACAATACATTTTTCGATAGTCTAAGATCAAGAACACAACTTTATGATTCAATATTTCATTTTCCTTTGCTCTAAGATCAAGAAAGGAACAAAAGAGTCAACATATACAACAACAACCACATATACCTAGTGTAACTCCACAAGTGGGGTTTTGAAGGATAAGACGTCCTTAGACCTTACGACATTATTTCTAATAGACCGTCAGCTCAAACAATAGAGTTATTAAAAAAAGAGTCAACACATGCAACAACAACAACAACACATATCCAGACCTTATAACCTTACCCTCTATACATACAGCAAAAATGAATAGCAAAAAAAAAAAAAAAAAGATTCCAACTTCACAGTAGGGTAGAGATGTTGTTTCCTATTAACCATTGGCTCAAAAAGTGAAGCTATTCAAAAAAGAGTCAACAATACACATACATAAAAAATGAAGAGCTACAAAAAAAGATTCCAACTTTACACAACAAAAACTAAAAACTTGATACAAAAAATGAAAATAACTTACAAGCTTGTTGATAATGAGGATACTGTTGAAATGGATGAGCAAAGTAATATGAAGGAGGAAGAGGAGAAGAAGCAATAATACTTTTCTTAACAAGATGAAGTAGTTCAGAAGGAACAGGGGCACCAGCTACAAAATGCCTAAAAATCAAACTCTGTAGTTCAAGTTCTTGCCATTGAGCCAAGCTGAAGTAACCACCACCACTCCCAATCCCTAAAAATCAAATAAAAAGACAATCTTTAACATGTACAACAACTCAAAATCTAAACTTTAAAGCAAGAAAAGTAACAACATTGAAAAGGGTGTCTAAATCTAAAATCAAGAAAACCAAAAAAAATAAAAATTGAATCTTTAACATGTACAACAACTCAAAATTCTAACTTTAAAGCAATAAATGCAACAACTTTGAAAAGGGTGTCTAAATCTGTGTTTATCTTACTTGGAAATTTGGTGGTGACAGTGGTTGTTGAATCTGACATTAATTTGGCACAAGTTGTTGTTGGTTCAGATACAAACAATGGAAGAGCAGCAGCAGAAGCAGAATCAGAAGAAACAGAGTGGAAGTCAAGAAGAAGTCTTGGAAACTTTGTTGGTGATTCTTGATTTTCTGACTCAAAGCTCCTTTCTTCAGCTGGATTACTCCATTGCTTCAGATTGAAGTCCATGTTTAGATTAAGGATGATTTGATACTAAGAAGAAGAGAATATTAATGTGAAGGGAAATTTATTTCTGAAGAGAAAGTTAAGTTTGGAAAAAAGTTAATTTTTTTTTTTGCAGAGAGTTGAGTGGACCTTTTTTTATATGTATCTTTTTTGCAGTGTCGAGTGCGGGGAAACCTGCAAAGTTAAGTCTTCTGTGTGCGCTTATCATCCCTTTATTTTACCACCAACAAGGTAATAACTACAACCAAATGGAACTGCGGAAGTTTGTGGTTCAGTGGTAAATATTTCTTCGTGTTTAATCATAGGCCTTTGAGTTTGAGTCATTTCAGGTATGAATAATTTTGTTAGAGAATATTTTATCTTCTAAATATGAGATTTTCCGAGTAAATTCAAATTTAATCGGATTCTAATGTGAATATCAATCACCAAATGAAAAGTTATAAAACAAATGGTAAAAGAAATTCCTTTGAGTCCTTGTAAGGGGTTGGTCATAGATTTTAAGTATTTTATTTCAAATTTATGAGGTTAAATTTAAAAAATAGTTATACTTTTGTAAAAACATATTTGAGATACTTTTTGCATTTAAAAAATAAATGACCTGTTTTTGTTTTATCTTGTTATAAAAAGATTGATCTTTTTTTTTTAATAATATTTAAAATTTCAGTTTTTCACGTGACATGCTTTAAGTTATAAAAATCAAACAACATTTTGATGCATTCGGTATAACTTCAATCTAGGACATTTTGATACAAGTCAGTCAAACTAGTTCATGTTTTTTCTAAACAGAGGAAGTACTCTAATATTTATATTGAATGATACTTAGGGGTCATTTAGAAGCTGAAAACTCACAAGTTATTTATATATTAATTTTCGTATAACATATACAATATTCTATTAACAATTTAAAAATTTATATATAATTAATATATGCGTAACTCAAACCAACTATCGCTAAACCACCCTTTAAATGAATGAGATGAATAAATCTTGTTTGTGGTGGCCAGTAAAGCTAAAGAAGTGATCAGTAAGTAGGCAGGCAGTAAGCACTTGAGAAAAAGTAATAAAAGAAGCTTTTAGGTAAAGGTTAGTAAGCACTTGAGATAAAAAAAAAAAAAAAAAAAAAAAAAAATCAAAAAA
>NW_006238934.1:2640719-2669799 GCF_000226075.1 Solanum tuberosum | reverse complement strand
AACAAGTTCGCGACGCGGAGGTGTTCCAAAAAAAAAAAAAAAAAAAAAAAAAAAGACAGTCAGAGACAAGACAGTTGAGACCAAAAAAATAATATATAAATTACTACTAAAACAATATATAGGTTCTGCAGGTTCTGTCTGTAGCTGTAAGTTTTTATTGGAAAGTGAACCAAAAAAATAAAAAAACAGGAGCTACAGTTATGACTAATTAGTAGGATTTCGAGGTTCAGTTTTGTTTGGGGCTCAACAGTTATTTTTTAATATTTTTTGGCTAAGAGTTGAAAAAAAAAAACTGAAGCATGAGAGGACGTGAAAGAGTAAAAAAAATTAAATTAAAGATTTTACTGAGCTGACAAATGTAAGTTCTATTTCAGCCAAAAATATCAGAGTTTGTCTAATTTTCATAAGTAGTTGCTAAGGTTTGGTCAGATGGAGGAAGATGTTAAATTTTAATTTAGGGAAAAAAAATAAATTGATTTTCTTATATTGAAGTTTGGCACAACATTATGTTTAAATGTTACTATAAATTATCTAATTTTATTGTATTTTATGTGTATCGAGTGTTTATGTCAAAGTGATAAATATATGACATAGTTTTTGGAAAAAAAGTCTGAAAAATACTTTAACTTTGGTCGAAATTGTTGTTACGATACCAAATTTTGGAAAGAATATTTTACCCCAAGTACTATTTAATAGTGTATTTTAAAGGTGTATATGTGTCTACGTAGACATCATGGAGTAAAAGATCCTCCATAAAGTTTAATATCGTAACAACAATTTCGGCTAAAATTAAAATATTTTTCAGACCATTTTCCCTTTAAAATATATGCAATTACTTACTCATAATATTGCTTCGACCAAAAAAGATATTGGCGTTTGTATTACTTCTTTTAAGTTTAGAAATGTGCAAATAGAATTATTTTTATATTAGAAAATGACCTTTTTATTTGTCTTTTCTGAGTAATTGAAATGAAAAGTCTTTTTTTTTTTTTTTCATATCTACCGTAACACGTACCTTTTTTTAAAAAAAAAATTAGATGATGTTGTCGTAGACAATCATGAATCATTTGTGAAATTAAAATTAAAATACATAAAAGGCCTGTGATATTTTAGACTTTTGTTATTTGAATGAATTAACGACATAGATCACTAACGGATGTAGTGCAGGATGAGATTATTCCTAACTTAACAAGATGTTTTGATTTTGAGCTCGAAATAATGAAAGATTCTTAGTAGAGACTAGAGAATATTATCTCTAAATGGGCTCGACCCAATGTGAATATAGATTAGTCTAATTATAATACGGGTAACGAACACAAAATGAAAATTGAAAAAAAAATAAAAATCATCAACTCAACCATAGCAGTGACATAACATAGATAGCAGGGTGATCAGTTGAACATTTTTAACAAAATTTCTAATTTCATCATTTAACTATTGTACCTCGGAAAATTGTTTAAGAAGCTATAGCACGTAACCTTAATATTGCAAGTAAAAATGAGAGAAGTTAAAGAAAATTATTTATGGAAAGAACCCTTTTAGTTTGTTTTGAACTTTTCTCCTATTTCCATGCACTTTCAATATTAAACTTGATTTAAAATACAACAAAATGACAAGTTCTTAACGTAATTAAACTACTAATAAATCACAATTATCAAGATATTCCTGAGTTGTTTCATAATGTTAAATGTTTCTCTAGGTGTTATTTATCAGAGATTAAGATGATAAGCTTTGGGCTAATAAAACTAAAGTATTTTTTTCAAGTTTCCACATGAATGTCATGATGATAATATGCAATTGGCAACTGTGCCAACATTTTACTCTATTGTCTCGTAATTAATGTTAAATGTTTCTCTAGGTGTTACTTAATCATACTTTCACTTGGAAACAAGAAAATTAACAAGAAATATGCAATTTAAAGACTTTGACGAAACATCTCACAACACAAGTTGACGATAACCCTACAACATCTATATGAAAGTAATAAGTACCATTCCGTTAAGGATAAATCTCTTGCTCATATGTCAAAGATCGCTTATTTTGGATCGAAATTATTTAGATAACACGATGTTTGCAAAAGGACTAGAAAAAATAAAAAAAGTTCTCATTCTTCTTGTACATTGAAATTATATTTCAATCTAAAAACATATTTGCCCCTTTAATTTAATTTGTATCAAAATTAAAATTCCATAATAGTTAGATTCTTACCAATAACTTTAGAACAAGATATTCTTAATGGAAAATTTCACTTAAGAAAATATAGATATTTTAGTAGTGTCATAGATTGGAGTCAGTGGTTCGTTCACTAGTACTGTCGAGCTTTGCTCACAATTCGATTGAAATAAAGGATTTGAATTAAATGGAATTTCGAACTTTCACGCGACTATTTAAAGAATAAAGAATAGCTATTGAATAAGAGCAAGTGAAGTGAATAATCATTAAACAAGCTAAATAAAAGTTGTAGCAATAAACTACTAATGACTAAGAGTTCGTTTGAATTGATTTTAAAAAATAGCTTTTAAGTCAAAAATAAAAAATCAAACGGAAATGATTTTTAAGTCAAAAAATAAAAAGTAGGGGAAGACCTATTTTTGGTCTTTACTTATTTTAAGTCATTTTATACCTTGTCAAACACTTCCTAACTTATTTTAAGTTATTTTTAACCTATTTAACTTATTTTTTATATTTATCAAACACTTTTAGAAGTAAAAAACTGATTCAAAAATAAATTTGACTAACTTTTAAGCCAATCCAATCACCCTCTAAATTGAAGTTTTAAAAATAGGTGAGTTAAAATATGACTTGGTTAAAGATAATTTTCTCATAAAAATCATATGTTTAAAATTTTAAATGAAATTGAAAGTAGATGTGAATGAGTGGAAATATTAATTGAAGGACACATAAGAGAAAAGTGTCAGAAAAGCAGTTGAAATTGCAGGGTCTTGTCCATTTTTATCTTTATATTTGTTGCGTGCATTCACTTGATGTGACCAACTAGACTTCTCCTTTATACTGTACGTATTAAATTAATTAATTAATTAAGAGCATATAGTAGTTGATTAATTTTGCTTATTTTAAAACTTAATTTGGTCTTTCACTCACTAATTACCTAATTAAATTAATCGATCGGGAATACTTACCCGAACGATCACGAAGGATCATTATCTAGGTTGGTGACCTTTATTGCACTTCGAGAAAGTTCATCATCTAAGGTCAAGGAAAATTAAGTAATTGAGCCTACGTTATAATTTGTGACTTAAAAAGAGTTAACCTAACTAAGTTAAAGTCAAATTTGGCTCAATTATTGAATGATAAAGACAATATATGTGAATTATTTTCTCCATGCATCCTATGCGGTATAATACACGTAGGATGTCCAATGGCGAAGGCAAGATTTTCATTAAGTGGTTAAAAAAAGAAGCAAAAACATAAATATTAAACAATATTCATAAATAAATGTGTCGGGTCAGATATAAACGGATCGAATCAACTTTACATCAAAACCAAAAATAAAACATAGAAAGTTAAAAAATCATAAGCTTGGGAAAAGAATAGGCAACATCAGCAAACTAAAATACGCAAAAAATAGGTTGCTACCCTAACTCAAACCCGTGAAGCTGAAGAGTTTTGGCGATATAGTAAACTCATTATACCACTAAGCCAAGCCTTTGGATTATGTTGAAGGAGTTCATTATTAGGTATATAATTGTATATCACTAAATTAATCTTAAAAATATAATGTAATTTGCTGATGAAGCAGGCTCAGATGAACTCTATATATATAGAATGTGAATTACCACGTAGAAAACCAAGTAGGACGCATGGCTATTTATTTGATGAACTCTATATAAATTTAATTACTTATTTATGCACTCCCACAATTAAAAGATATAAATGCCGGATAAGAAGAATTTAAATGTCATGTTCATATATCATGCAAAAGAAGGAGGAGGAGGATTATATTACAACGATAATATCATAAATAATTCACGTCACCTATATTGGCTTTTATTTGCAAATGTATACATCTATTGTTCTAAAAATAACTTGAAATTAATTATCTTTCCTACACATTCTTACAATATTTAAGGAAAATCTGCAGGTTCACAAGTCTGTGAATACCCAAATACGTCAATAGTAGTAAGTTAAATTGTCAGAAAAAATATATGTTAAATTTGTCAGAGAAATGTCAACAAAATACAAAATGTAGTCTGCTCATGTAGGTCCTATACAACTTCTTTTGTTTTTTCTCGATCGATAAACAAAGCATTCCACATTAATATAGAATTTAGAGGAAAAAAAATATTCAAAGAATGTGATTTACGCAATCTTATTCTAATGCAAACAATAATAATACTGCTTTTATAATTAATAGGTCACATGAAGATAATTTTATTTCCGTTCAAATATTTGTATTTATTTCTTTTTAATTTTAGAGAGAATTAAAGTAGTGGTCCAGCACGCGATTAGTTCCACGTGCGTACATGTGAGTTATATTTTCGAGGTGCTATTACTAATATAATCTTTTTATTTGTTATAAATGCCAAAGTTTGATTAATTTTTTTTGTGCTACAAATATTTTGTTTTGCAAATTTACCGAATTGATTAATTTAAATTTAAGTCATGTAATACTTAAATATTTTGTTATTGAAATTATTAATCTGAATTTGAGTCATGTAAAACTTATTAAAGGAAAAAACTCTCTATCATGTTTTCTATTTTGAATACCTAATTCAAAACTTTTCATTGAGAATTAGTGGTTTACATGCACTTCTGTTAAAATGTCGCGTAAAGAATGAATGTTAGAAATAGAGGTTCACATTCAAAAAAAAAAAATCGCACTAATCATCTCATTTCCATCCCCGACACCTAACCCTACCACCCCCGACTCTTATCCATCCCACCACCACCCGAAGACTAGTTGCTTGGGTTACTTAAGAAACTCTCTTTTGCAGCAATAGCCCAATCATTTTATCAAAATATTAGGCCCATTTAGTTTTGCATGAAAGCCCTTTATCGTAAAGGGACATGAATAAGCGGCCCATTTAAATCTAGACGAACTGGAATATCTCATGGGCTGGGCCCAGCAAAATTGAAGTTTGGATATTATTTAGGTATATCGTGCCATCAAATATTCATCGCGATCTAAACATTTTTAGTCAGTCGGCTAAAAATGTTTTCATTTGTCCAGTAGTAATAGTTTAAATCATCGTCGGTGTATATTTAGTGTATAACAAGTGTACATTTATATTGCTCAAAATAGTAAACATGTCATTATGATTGTTTTTGTTTTGATATTTCAATCATGGGCTGTAATTTGGATGTCTTGAATAAGCCCAAATCAAGAAATCCAAGAATTTTGGTTAGTTCATGGTGTAAAAATTTTGTAGGGTATTTTGTTTGATCGTCTCCATTTAATTTGTATTCTATTTTTAAGAGAAATTTAATTGGTATCGACTTGTTAGGCCACTTCAAAAGCTTTTGCTTCATGACTTATAAAATTGTAAATCTTCATAAATTTATATTTATTTTTGTGTTAATTTTGAATTGAAATCGAATAAGTTAGATTGAGGTATTATGAATGAAATAAAATGAAGATATCATGAGTGAAACTCAAAGCCAAACTTAGATAATTTGTCAAGCCAAATATTAGATAAAAATGTCTCAAGTTTGACCTTGTCAATTATCAAAGCCATGACTTCAAATAAAAAAGATATGAAGTTAGGTCTGTTCAAAACCAAAACTTAAATAAAAATATTTGAAGTTGTCCTTGGAACGACACCACAACTCTAATAAAAAAATATATTCAAAATTTGATCAAGTCAAATCTACCACTTCTGTTATAATGTTTAAAGTTGGTTTTGACGACTCATATTAAACTTCTAACAAGTATGTCTGATGTTTGATCTTGATCATACGGTCACACTTCTAACAAAAATATCTGAAGTCAAACGCGAAGTTTCTAACTTTTAATATGTGTGCAAAATCTAGAAAAATCCAATAGCCTCTTTGGAGGGTCAAGTCAATATCTAGTTGGTTGACCAAATTAGGTCTTTAAACTCTTTAGCTTAAATCATGGACAAAAGCAGCTCAACGTCCATATAGATGATGCCAATTCAATAAATTTCTTATTGTTAATTGACTAATGAGTCATCAACAATTTTCTGAGTTCTTTAATAAAAGAATAATGTTCGAAAAATCGAAACGATATTTTTCTATGTTATGTTTCATCCCGCTTTTCGATCAGTACACAATTAACTAGCCGATCTCAGAGATACTATATAGATATGACAACGATCCTAATAAGAAAATATAAAGACGGAGCCTCAAGAATAGCAAGAGAGAGTTTATCCCAACTATAAAAATTGCGGGTAGTACAAAAGGAATATGACCTAGGTATCGAAAGTCAAGGATAAAAGATCATTTTTGCCCCCATTTGAAGCAAACTTTGCTATCGACTGAGTCACACTTTTAATTCAATTTGTAGAATTGATAAATCATGTAAACTAATTAACTGTCTAAATAAAAGATTCGAGTATAATAAAAACACCCGTCAATAAAAGTTTGACCTAAGATGATCATTTTGGGGAAAAATTATTATTTCAAATGATTATTATTTGAGTTGACTCTTGCATTTGATTAGAGAACTTAGTGGATTTCATGTAACACCAAATAACTTATTTAAATTAGCTATAATTAACTATAAATGAAATCCTATCATTGGTTTTATATATATTTTTGTTAACACGTATTTTTATTTTTTATTAGAAAATGTAATAAAAAACAAATCTTGTTTGGTACGAAAAATCATTGTAGATAAATAGGTAAACCCAAAGAATAAAAATTGTCTGGTTATCCAACGGCAAATACTGGCAATAGAATCTTTTAATAAATGAAAAAAAAGTATATTTCATTCTATTTGTCAAATTTATTACACATTATTTTCAGAGTAGCTTTCTATTGAGCTAAGAGAATATGACTTGTTCTAAATAATAAATATGTAAAAGATAGACTAAAATAATATAAATCTAGAGACTTTAATAAGTTACTTGATAATGAAGGTACCTTGAGTGCATAGAACACATACTGTAGGGTCAACTCTAAAAGAAAATATCAAAACATTATTTTTTCATTGTTTCAAGTTTTAATTCGTGTAGTGATTCATTTCTGATTCGTATAGTGATTCATTTTTAGTTCGTACAATGATATTGAGAGATACTTGATCGAAAGCTAAGCTATTTACCTAGATGTTCATGAATCAATTCTCATTTGATGCATTTTTTTTTCATTTAATTAATAGTGCGCCGTCTTCTTGAAATTTAAAATCCGTTTATGCTATTCTCCCTATCTTTATGGAAAGAAAGGATGTTTTCGATTGACACTCGACAATATCCTCTTTTATCAGGGCTTAAAATCGATAATAGGACTGGCAAGTTGATTCAACTCCCTATTTGTTTACCATCTTTGAAATAATAATTTTGCCATTTTTAGGTGAAAAGTTAACCATCTTTAATGACTAATGTCATGTTAATCACATAATTTAGCACGAGTAATCAATTGATTAGCATGCGAAAATCATTTCATTTAGGTGCATTGATCACCCACCAAGATGGCTCCACATATAAGAGATAGGTGGCAAAATCTAAATGAAAAAAAATAATTATTTTTCTGTAATTCTTATAATATTTCCGTTATAAAATTAGTTTTTTTTTCCAGTATTTCAATTTCACTCTCTTTCAAGGATTAGATCATCGCGATCATTTAATCTCAACCATCAATAATAAAGTAACTGTATAACATAATTTTGATCTTGAAAAGGTCAAGAAGAAAATGGTCTCCACAATAAGAAGAAAGATTAAGCCCTATAATTAACTTTGTGATTATATATAATTTAAGAATATCTTAGTACATGCTTGACCAAATCATACCAACCAATTATCCCAAGTAAAACAAATTGTAAAATATTTCAAGTAAAAGTGAAAAAGGAAAAAAGTGGTGACATATATACAAGAATAAAGTTACAAAATTATAAGATAAGTGAGATTCTTCTTTACAAATCCAAATTAAAAAGTTGGACATATCTGTCAAAAAGAGTGAGCTAACACACCACCCATTTTCATGCTTTTTTCCCCTTTATAGACTGCTTCTTCCTTAAGGTTTTTTGCCTTTATATTATTCCAACAATTTAATCTGTGTGAGTGTGACAGTGTAAGGTGAATCCCCGGGCGGAGCTAAACGTGAGTTCGAATGAATTCAGTAATTTTTTTTTATAGATTTTGTAATTGTACTAGAAAATTAAATAAATATATGTGGATCGTGAACCCCTAACAATACTGATTGATAGTTTAGAGGTAAGGAAAGGGTCATGGAAATATTTTCCACGCTAGAGTTGTGGGTTTGAATCCTAAATTTAGAACCCAAACTCCTAATCTTAGCTCCACATCTATAAATATTGATTAAAATCATCTAAAATCGGAACGCACAATGCTTTGGCCAACAATATTCTGAGTTCCACCTCTCCTATCACAGATTCATATATAAACGTGACCACTTGAAGGTACCTACTACCTCGATCCCTAAAGATGCAAATTGAATGGCTACTCAAAGAGTCAGGAACCTATTTGAGCCATATTTCAAGTGAAGTGTCTCAAATGATTTGGAACTATTTTGACTCAAATTATAAATATAAAACAAAAAAATTATGAAGTTGTTTTTTGGTAAATAATGTATAGTTAGAATAAAAATGGAAATGAGGGGTATTGTCAGAAAATATACCATTTGTGGCAGACTGTAAAGTTAGTTAAGGACAGGCATTGTAACAACTAAAAAAGAATAACAAGAAAGAGTTCTATTTCTGCATAGTACTGGACCAATATTATTGTTCTTTCCATGTGATCTCTATGAAAAAGTTACATTTAAGCAAAAGAAATGAATTCAATATGGAAAGACACTTTGATTTATGAAATAGTAAATGAAATGAAAAGAAAAATAGTACTCTAAGAAGTAGTTTGATGAACATGGATCAGAGATAATAATTTCGGGATAAAATGTAAGACTAGTTTATTCTATATTTGGTTAAATATATAAGTTAGAGTTCGTTTGGATTAGCTTAAAAAAATAGCTTTTAAATAAAAAATAAAAAGTCAAATTGAAATGACTTTTAAGAAAAAATAAAAAGTATGAAGAGACCTACTTTTGATTTTTGACTTATTTTAAGTCATTTTCAACTTATTTTAAGTCATTTTGACCTTGTCAAACAATTCCTAACTTATTTTAAGTTTTTTTTTTTATATTTGTCAAACACTTCCAGAAGTCAAAAACTGACTTAAAAATAAATTTGACCAACATTAAGTCAATCCAAACACCGTCTTAGTCTCGTGATTGTTTATCCACCATTTATATATAGTGATGACTGATGAGATAAGTTATCATATATATATAATGGAATAACTAATTTCATGGAGTATCTCAATCCATGGGATAACTTTGTCTATCTCACCCGTTAATGATTACAAGGTGTGAAGAACAAAAGGGGTATAGTGGAAAGCAGTAGCGGAGTCAGAATTTTGATTAAGAAGTGTTAAAATATAGAAAAAGTAAAATCGCGTATAAGTCAAGTAGAGTCAAAATGTGATAAGAAAAACTTGGGCAGAAAAAAAACGGTTGACCTAGGGTTTCCTTCCTAGCCAGCAGCTGCGCAGCTCTCATGGCTGCTACAGCCACTGGACGGCCTCCTTTCGAGGCTATGCAGCCCGCCCCACCACCCCAAACCACCACATAGCCACCCTTTTCAATTCCGATACTATAAATCCGAAACAATCTGGCCTAATTAACTAAAAAACAATTGCAAAATTAATCGAAATAATTCATGGAGAACCTACTATCACGTTTTCAATGGAGGAAAGGCAAAACTTTATGATTGAAGAGGGATTGCATCAAGCAGTGGTGTTTAAATTATCCCATGGTGCGCCAGATTTGAAGGTATTAAGGTCAATTTTACCGAAACATCTTGGTACCAAGGGAAATTGTTTAATTGGCTTACTTGCTCCAAGATAAATTTTGTTGAGATTTGATCAATATGAAGATTATGTACTAACTTTATCTCGCTCAGTTAATTATCTTCTCTACAATAGAGAGGAGCACCAATGTAGGGATTTTCCATGGTCCATTGGATATAATCCTAAGAAGGAAACGACGTTAGCTGTGGTTTGGATTTATTTACCGAACTTATCTCCAGATTTGTTTGCAAATAAGTCTCTGTTGTTTATAGCATCGGCAGTTGGGAAACCAATAGCTATAGATAAAGCTACTCAAATCAAGTCAAGACCTAGCACAGCTAGGGTCAAGGTTATACTTGATCTAATGAAAAAGCTTCCAAATCGTATAAGATTGCAGTTTGTGAATGGAAAATCTGGTAAGTTGATTGAGGTTTTTCAGGAAATTATATATGATAATCTACCTTTGTATTGCAATATTGTAAGCACTAAGGTCATGATGAAGATAGTTGTCGTTTGATCTCGAAAAGAAATCAAAATAACAAACAAATTGATGATATCATTGAAGTTGCTTCAAAAGGTACTATAGATAGTGAAAAGTATCAAGGTGATGCGAGAGAAATACTAAAACAAAAAAGAAAGGTTGTAGATGTCGATCAAAGTAAAGCTACTTCTTTAGATCGACAATTGGTTGTTGTCACTTTTGAGCAAAATTGTGCACACTCAATGGATGTTGTTACAAGTAATATTGGTGTTCAAACAACTACCAAAAACAAAGGGGGAACACCAAGAGTTGGGGTTAATGCGTTGCGAGTTGGTTCAGGCAAAAAAATAATGGATTCAGGACACAAACTAATGGATACATCTGATGTTGAAGATGCTGAAAATTCTGGGCAACATGTTTTGCAAGTTGAAACCAAGAATGCAACTAAAAATTGGACACTGGTTGCACACAAAAATTCAACTAGTAATCGGAGCCTTTTTCCGACTAGTCAAAATAATTCTCCATGTAGTGAAAAGGGTGCGACTAGAAATTTTCATGCAGTGAGAAAAGACAATATATTAGTAATGTCTCAAGAAACCTATTATGTTCGAATAGTTTTGATGCTTTATCGAAGACTACTGGAAAGCAAGTAAAGTTAACAGAGAATGACAACGATTTGATCCAAGAAAAGCAGGTCTCACCACCTACTTTGAATAGCAAATTAAGTCCAGAAGCTTCCATATTTGTGCCTAAATGAGTAATTGCAAAGAAGAATGAGTCAAGGGCCTTAGTGTCAAATACAATTGATTTGGGGGAAGATTCTCTTGATGAAGATGAGGAAGACAATATGCTTGATTTGGGCGAGGATTCTCTTGATAAAGATGAGGAAGACAGTATGCTTGATTTGGGCGAGGATTCTCTTGATGAAGATGAGGAAGATATGCTGGACATATGCTTTGATAGAGTGGCTAGGGAAAGAGATATATCACCTAAGCAACAAAGAAGTGGAAGCAACAAAAGCAAAAAGAAGACACATGAAAGGCAACATAGTTGGGACGATAAAATGACTGATGAGTTTGTTCCAAGACCCCTACCGATGCGACAGGCAAAGCAGAACCATTTGACAGTATCAATAGGTTCAATAAGATCCAATAAATCCATAAAGAAAGTATGAATTATCAAGTGTTGTTAGACATGTTTGAAGAAGAAAACAAGAGAAATATACTTCAAGTTACTTTTGATGGGCAATCAATCTTTTTTGATATATGCGTTTGTAATAGAAAGTTTAAGGCTGATAACTCAACTTTCTTCTTGATTGACATATTTTTACATTATTTAAGCATCCTTATTTGTAATATCATCATGTAGTGTATTACAAACTCTGTGGTGATCAGAAAATACTTAGTTCTCTCTAGCTCTTATTTTCTTTCATGCTTGTTAGGTAGTAGACGTTAGGTACTTCATTAAGATTAGTAAGGTAAGGCCTAGCCTCCCTTGCTTGCAGTTATTCCTATTGATATTTTTTATGTTTAATAAAAGGCCACTAGACATTGTCTAGTGGTAAATTTGCGGGGAAAAAAATAAGAAGTCAAAATGTGATATATACACATAAAAGAATATTTTTACCAAACTATACAATGTAATTTCCGATGAAGAGATATCGATCGACATCCGTCAAATTGAAGAATGATCAGTTCAATATATTTCGTAAAAAAATTATATATTTTTTATAAAAAATAATTATGCTATATATAAACTAAAAATTACTTTTACATATTTATATTAATTAAATCTTAAATATCACTAACAAAATTTTTGATTTAGAGGGGACAACTTGTATTTACATTAGCTAGGTAGAGGAAAAATAAATAAACAGGAGAGTTAGGACTAGAAATTAAAATTATGTTAAATAGAGGGACACAAATAAAGAGAATCATTTTCTCTATGATAAAGGTACTTAGTGCAACTGAAATGAGAAAATCTTTGTCTTGTATGACAATGATTATTTAATGTTTTTGGAATATAATTCACATAATTACAAACTACAAAAGGTAATGTCAATTCTATAATTAAAAGTGATTGAAAAAACATTCAAAATAGTATACTCAAAACAGAGAAGCTATAAAAGAGATTAAAGTTTTATTTTGTGTGTGAATGTTTTCTCAATCAAGTTTATCGCACTATACTTATCTAGTGAGATTTTTATCTTTCATATAATTTGCGAGTTATCTCACAATAACATTCCAAAAATAGCGATTGCATTATATGATGAAATGAATAAAATTCATATTTAATCAAAGACTTTTGATTCGAATTTCTATTAAAAGACACTTCTCCATCATACCAATATAAATTCATATTAATTGAAGCCACAAATAATAAACACCAGAAAATGAAGGGATGGGGAAGGAATAACTACTTAGATGTCAGTTAATCTGAATCCAATACTTTTAACTTCAATAATAAATTTGTTATATAAAATTTTACTAAAACTATATTATACTAATACTAATAGATAATTGATAAAAACCATAATTTTGCTAAAACAAGTACTAAGCATAAAATTTGTTTCTAATGACTTTCTAGTGGGGGGAGTGGAGACAAGCTTTGAAATTGAACAGACATCATAAAAATCCATGTTATTTTCCCAAGTGGTAGTAGTTGGGTCATTTCACTGTTTGTCTTTTTCAGTACCACTCACACTATATATATATTTACAAAACCCTCCCCACATTTTACAAAATCTTCCTCTTTATCCCCAAATTTTGGGTCATAAAAACAAAACAAACAAAAAAAGTTTAGGTTCACTAGTGATAAATTCTTTTTCTTCCTAACAGTAAATTTCGTTAATCGGGAAGTCAGAAATTTTATTAAGATTTTTCATAATTCAATATATAGCAAAATATTGAAAATATCTTTAAACTTGACGTATTTTTAGGTGACTAACTGAACTTAAATATAACTCAATCCTGCAACATGAGTGAAATACATCTCTAAATTTTCGTCAAGTTTAAGAGTGTTTTCAACACTTCTCTCAATTTTTTATTAAGAGCCTCAAAAATTTGAGACGACTTACTATGCCATGTGACAAATCTGGAGTGTATAGAGTGTGTGTAACCTAAATTTTATTAGTCAAGTAGATGATTATTTTTAAGACTGTCAATAATTCGATACGAAACTAATAATTTGTTTCAAGTTCATAAGTATTTTCAATATTTCTATCCAAAAATATAAACTTTGATATTTCGTATATAATTTTTTAACAAAAAATATTTAACCGGCAATGCTGTACATGGCCCTACCCACTGCCTTGCCCCTTTGTTCATACTATTAAGCACAAGCAACAGTAGAAAAAAAGGTCCATTTTCCATTTCCATCATAACCAAAACCAAAAAAGCAAAAGAAAAAACAGTGAAGAAAGAAGAAAGGTAAAGTGAAGAATTTGTTGAAGAAGAAGAAGGAGAAGGGTATTTTTTTTTTTGCTTTGAAGAAGATCGAAGAAATGCCGAATCAAAAGCAAGGAAGTGAACAGCTACAAACACTGATGCAATCTGGGCAAATTTCTGGGTCTTTTAGCTTTAATGGAACCTTATCTAAAGAAGATGAAGAGATGTCCAGGTCTGCTCTTTCTACTTTCAAAGCTAAGGAAGAAGAAATTGAGAAAAGGAAAATGGAAGTCAGGGAAAGAGTTCAAGCTCAACTGGGTCGGGTTGAAGAAGAAACCCGTCGTTTAGCCATTATTCGTGAGGTTTGTCTTCAATTTCATCCATTTTTTTGTCTCTGTGTGAACTCGGTTATTCCTCTTTATAGTATTTGAGTTTTCTGAGTATTTTTTTTTCTGTAATCTGTAAACAAATGTACTGATTTTTTGCTTTGTCGCTCAAGAGTTTTGATTTTGGACTTTTAATGTAGAAAATATTTAGAGGAGCTTAGAGATCAGGTACTGCTAAGCTTTGAACATTTTTTTTTAAAAAAAAAAATTGGGGCTAGGGGAAGGGGAAACCGGTGAGGGGATTACAAGGCGGGGAATCGAATCGCGTAGCAATAAGGTGAAAGTTCACGTAGCCAATTAACTGAGCTACTAAGATTTCTCGAAGCTTCGAACATAGTTTTGATTTTTTGTTGTTGTGACATTAGGGTAAGAGCCTATTAATTGGGGAAATGAAAAAGTTTGATAATTGAACAATTGTTTAAGGTTTTATGCTTTGGTAATTTGATTGAAATTAACACCATAACATAAGAATTAGTAGGTTAAGGAAGATAATCGTGTTTTTGGCTACTAAATATGAGCATGGATATTGATAATTGAAGTGTTTGGTAAGGTTAAAATCGAGAGTTTTCTTAGTTTTCGGTTAGTGTATAACTAATTAAGTTCGACTTAATTATCAGGAACTAGAAACATTAGCTGATCCAATGAAGAAAGATGTTTCAACGGTTCGTAAGAGGATTGATGTTGTCAACAAAGAGTTAAAACCCCTTGGACAGACCTGCCAGAAGAAGGTAAAAATATACTATGTGCCATTATCTTCTTGAATTCTTGTTCACAAATTTTCCCTTCCATGGATAATAATCTTTTGTCCCTTTTCATTAGCTGTTTTTTTTTTTTTGTTTTCTTCCTCTTTGGGGAGGAGTGGGAGGTCGTTTCGTTAGTTTGTGAGATTGTGTATGATATAATAAGTCAAATCTAGTAATACATCCTCAGAGTTTAGTTAATCATCGAGATGTGGTTGTGAAGTGTTAACGAAATGTTTTGGATCCGGGGATCTTGATTCGTGGAATGCAGGAAAAAGAGTACAAAGAAGCTCTTGAGGCCTTCAATGAAAAACACAAGGAAAAAGTCCAGCTAATATCAAGATTGATGGAGGTAACTCTATAATTTACAAGAACATTGTATTGATCTTCATATTCGCAAACATTCTTATATGTTGATTGATGTACGTGCAGCTGGTGGGTGAAAGCGAGAAAATGCGGTTGAAGAAGTTGGAGGAGCTGAGCAAGAGCATTGAAACAATACAATGAATAACCAGTAAAATCTCCCCTGACTAATTAGGCTTTGTGTGATGTATTTAAGAAAGTTCTTTTTCTCTATTTATATATGCGTGTGGCGTTTGATTGTATTTCCTTTTCTTTTTCCGCGTTGTTGTCTGATCATTTTAGCTTTTGGAGGGATGATCAGTGTCTAATTTTAGGTCTCTTAAGGGAAAGACAGACCCTCTAATACAGGTTTGTAACTAAAACAAGTCTCAGAACAGTGGATTCTTTTACTTTTGTCTTCACATCTCAATCTTTTTCTGTGTTGTTGATGACTGTGTTGCTCTAACCAATTTGCATAGATAATAGAGAGTTGGTTTGAATGTCTCTTTCAAGTTAGTTAGCTGATAGACCTCTTCTTGGCCTTGTATTTGTCAACTAATGACGAAGTCAATTTGTTGATTATATTGCTTCTTTAAAGATCGTGTCTACAAAAGATCAATCTACGTACACATCACCCTTCCCAGACCCCACTTATGGGATTACAGTGAGTATGATGTTGTATCCAACATGATTTACTCAAGGGGATGTGGAAAATGTTTGTATTGATCCTAAAAATAGCAATATCATGAATAAATCATGGGTTCATCTTGTCGATGCACCCTTGACTTGTGGATTACTACAGCTACATCATTGTCGATGCACCCTTGACTTGATTTGTTGATTGCTTTTTGTGCTGATTGATTCAATACACTCTTAACTTAATTTGTTGATAGCTTCTTTGGTTGATTGATTCTTGATGACGAGTATAGACTAGGAGACATCTGTTTCTGCTTTCATTTCCTACTAATTTGGTTGCTCTTGGGTTACTTTAGGCTTGCTTTTCTCCCCTACTTTCATTAAACATTGCTAACGAGCAAGAAAATGGATGTGTTATGGCACAATAGGTTTTCGAGTAGCTGCCATGTCTCTGTAGAACCAATCTTTTGTTCTATGCACCTAGCTGTTAGTTGATGTTTAGCTAAGCTAGTCCTTGGAATTCCATTGACAAAGCCAAACTTGATGGACAAGTATAATAAAATCTTGTTCTGATTCCCTAAACATTAAGATGAAAATCATCTTTTTAGTTTGGCTACCAACTTGAAAGGAGTGTAAGATAGTGCTAGGAAGACACTCAATGGAGTGGCTTAACCATGGTAAAAAACAACAACAAACTCGATGTAATCTCATAAGTAAGGTCTGACGAGAATAGTGTCTATTCAACATTACCCCTAATCATGGTCAAAGAAGTATTAAAATCATGGAAGAATATGGTAAAAATAGGTACTCCTTCCGTACACTTTTCGTATAGTTTTTGAATATCTAATTTTTTTAATTTAAAATATTGAATTAATGTAATTAGAAAAGAAATGTGGCTACATTATGATACAATAAATTGTACTAGCATTTGCATTTATGTATATCCATTGGCACTGGCAAATTAAACGGTACATTGCACAGGAATTCTGAACTCTGAGCAATAATGGCAGGGCTTGTCATGCAAATATGCCAATCAAACACCATATTCCCAAATGTTTGTTTTAAAAGCTCAAACGGTAATATTGAATGACATCAATTTCCTAGTCCTAGTCCTAGTACTATGTACGTTGGGTTTTTATGTTTTCTTAAATTTGTTGTTTACCTTAATTTTCGCCTCGTTGGAACGGGATCACTACACTTGGCATGGCAGAGGTGTACGTGCACCTACTAACTTCGGAAAAAAAAAATCGTGTATATATGTATATCTACTTTGAGAAAATAACAGAAATTAGAATATAGATAACAGTGCACCCATGAGAAGTATAAGAGTGCCCTTGTGCTGCCAGTACAAGTTGGAGAAATCACCCTTGGGATCAAGGTTCAAATCCAATTAAAGTCTTTTTTCATTGTTTTTATTTTAAGTTTAGCTTAGAGCTCATATTGCAACTTAAGATAATATTGATGCACTCAAAGTTTTTAAATCCTGGGTTCACATCTGCCACCTAGTAATTTACTTTGCGCATAAGAGCTCATTACCTTTCACCTTACATGTTCCATTGCCATCTCTCCTTTTATCTATAATTTAGCTTGCTTTATCTCTACCAGAAACAGCTTCTCTACCTTTTTTATGTAAGGTAGGGATAGACTCTGCGTATACACTACCCTCTTCATACTCGACCGGTGGGTGATTACACTATTAAATGGACTATGCTTTTAGTGAGCTATTAAATAAGAAAGCTTCTATCAACTTGCCAAATATAACAACAAAAAAAATAATCCCCCTACTATAGGCTATAGCTATAAGAGGCAACTATTTTACAAAGAAAGCGCGATATAAAATAAATTTCAAACTGGTCCCTAAATTGACAACTAGCAATAAATTGAGTCCATTCATTTCTTCTTATTAGTCATTATCTCCCAAAATTAACTCACTTCGTTCGTATCTATATAAACTTGGCCAAACACTATCTACTAGGAAAAAAAATCAAATCCTATGGTCGAGATAAAATTTTGTAGTTAGGAGCCATTGTTGTGTGGTTACTATTCGAGCATTTTTTTTTCCTGATGATTTAAAGGTGACAACTCTTTACCTAGAAGATCATATTTAAAACAATTCTTATAGTTATACAAAATTTACGTCCAATTACAACAAATTAAATCAATTGTGGACCCAAAAAAAGAAAAATTGTTGAGAGAAGAAATTTGAGAAGCCAACTGTTTTAACCAGTATAGCACGTTAGTGAGAGTTGCAATGGGACCAAACTAATAATTAAAATTTCCCCACAAAGCAAGAGTGTGACATGTGAATAAAGATATATTTAAGACAGTGCCAATACCTTATTCTATGACAGATCAGGAAATATCCGTTAAATTATTTTAGTACGATAAATAAATATTTATTCATATTCGATATTTATAATGAAATAAAATAATTTAATTTAATAGTATGTAAAATTCTACCATACAAATAACAAAACAATGGCTGCATGAGCTTATTGTTTATTTGAGTGCACTCGATTTCTAGCGGTGAAATATGCCCATAATTAGGTGATAAATAATATATTGTGATTCGTGTATGAGTCCAGCAATATATACTGTCAATGTAAATAATTTTATAATAAATAGCTCACGGATTGCAAATGATACATTATTTAGTGGGAAAGATGCATCTCAGAGGGGACATAAATGTATCAGAGAGGGGATTTTTGTAAACTTTTAAAATGGTATGAAATTTTAGAAATTTTTGTAATTTCATGGGTCATGCTAATCTTCTCTGTATCGTTTCAATTTTATCGGATGTCCCAGAAGGAACATTATGATAAAATAAGATGTGTATTTATGTAATTTTTCGTAAAATGTATCCACTTTGTATGGAATTGTATAATCACTGTCTCCTTCACACTTTTCTTAGAGCTCTTAACAATTGTGATTCAAATTTCTTCAAGCAAATCTTCACAAACCACAAATTTAAACAAGAAGGAACATCATTCAATGCTTTTTTTTTTAAAACAACAGACAGGTTCAATCCTTGGTTCCACCCAATATTCAAACAGGGTAGCAAAATCAAACTCAATCAATTATATCCATTCGAGTACTCATTTATTAAGTTGATTCATTAAAAAATGGATTGATATGTAATCTAAATTGTCTCATAAGAAATATTGTCAAAGCAATTTTAAAAGACATTTTTTATTTGATACGTGCTATACATATAATCATAATAAAAAATATTATTTTACCAAGTACAGAAAAAATATTTAAGAACAAATAAATAAATTAAAACTCAATAGGAATTAGACGAGTTACGTTATGACCCACATTTAAGCCCAAGTACTTTTTTGGCGGATCAATAACCGCTCAAATTTAACCCAACCTACTCGACATATCTACTTGTAGATATCCCAATTTAAAAGAATTTGAATGATATGGGCTTTCAAAATATGTACAAAATGGGCCAATTTGGATGACAACTGAAAAACATGATCCACTTTGGGAACAAACTTGGGCAATCTGATAGTGGGCTTAGAGGAAATAGGCCAAAACTGACATGTTTTGCCCTTCAAATAGATTGGCCTTCAATTTTTACTCTTCAAATGAATTGGCCTTTTAACTTTGGAAAAATTATGCAGAATAACAAATATTTAACCTATATTAGGTACTATAGCTACAGTTTAAGAAAATTGTAATTCGCGGCTACAATTTTCTCAATTTTTGTTATTCGCCGAATTTGTATAATTCGATTCCTGATTGTATAAATCCAGAATTTTGTATATGCTTACCCTAGCTATTTGTATACGATTTATAAAAAACATAATAAATTACTCTGTTTGTATATTGGCAAGCGAAATATACAAACAGAGTTCTGAAAAATTCTTATGTATATAAATACTAAATTTGTATATACTAATCATATTTGTATATTCGCAAGCGAAATATACAAACGGTTAGAAATACACAAACTGCAGCCTCCATAGCAAACGAAACTATAGTTATAGAGCGCAATTATCGAAACTATAGCTATAGAGCCTTATTATGTCTATTATGTTTGTTATTTCTGAAAGTTTCTCTTTAATTTTTGCTTCTCAGCAATCGAACTTATATATAGTGAAACATAAGTTCTTTAGAAACTGAAGTCATACTCGATCATAACTTGTGGGGCATTATGATATAAAAATATAAATTTGTGCCTCGTAAAAAAGTGATATGTTATGAAGAACATAAATCAAAGATCAACACAAATTAGGGATAAAAATACAAATGATCATAAATTAGGGATAAAAATACAAATGACCCCAAAATACGCCTCCATTAAGTACAAATCAATGAGATCTTATTATTAGTGTTGATATTTAAAGAAAGTCACATAAATCTCTAAATTTGAACATTTATTTTGACTCAATCCAACTCATATCAAGCCCCACCATCACCATCCCCTAAAAAAACCAAAAAATGACAGATAGTTATTTGTCTAAACATGATTAGTTGATGGTATTCACTATAAATCTATAATGCTTTAAGGATCAAAAGATGGAGTCTATTTCTTCACAAACAAACTTTAAACAATATGGGGCAACAATTTATGGATTCCACTATCTTTTTTTAACTTTAGTGTTTGGTGATTTTGTTGTTAATTATATTGTACTTTAATGGACAAATATAATATCATGAATATGATATAATATAAGCTCCTCATTCACTTTATCTTTTTGGCTGCTTCCATTAACAATTATAAGCAATCCCCCCACCATCATCATTATCACAATACTAATTCATATTTCACTATTAGCATTGCAAATGGACTTTAATTACCTTTTGTTTTAATAGAAAAAGATATAATATTTGATATGATTTGGTCAAGCGAATCTACATACTGAAAATTAAATTAGTGATGTGATCGATCGTATCAAAGTTGGCCACGTGTATAAAATAGTATGTCAAAATCGAATATATATTTTGTTGAAAAATCCTGGCATGAATGAGCACTTCGTTGAATAACAATGGTATAGATGAACTTTTCTCAAAGTTCGATTAGCATTTTATGCTTTAAAAAATGACAAGGATTAGTCACGATAATCTTGATTAATCACCATTATTATGCTTATTTAGAATGTTTTTGTGGTAGGTGAGTTAATTCCCACATAATCATTGTTAAATTTTGTCTGATTCCATTTATTCAATAGAGACTGTTTTGGAGCTTTTATAACGGTAATCAAGGTGAATTCTAATTAATCTTATATATGACGTGTTAGTAAGGATAACTATGATTAAGAAAATCTTAAATTAATCCTAAATAATTTATCAACGACAGATCAACCACATATACTATCTAGCAAGCAAATATTATGGTCTACATATAATAAGTTCGTTTTGACAACCTATTTGTAATCACTAGTAGTAACGGTGATAATCTAATGATATATGTCCTTTTCTACCAAAAAAAAAAAAGTGAAAGGTGAAATATATATTTAGTACATTTTTTACTTTGGACACAGAGAAATAATATTCTTTGCTTAAAATCATATCAAAGAATTGGTTCTTTCCAACCTAGACAAGCTTTCTTGAACTTCAAGTTCATAAAAAGTTGCACCCATGGCATGGTACAGATACAACTACCCATCTTTATAGTGGAAGTGTATAAATTAAGCAAAACGTATAGTTACTAAATTAATAGTTATTAATTAATAAAGTCATTTTGATTTTTTGTAACAAAGAAAGTGATTGAAGTAATGATTAACGTGAACAGTCAAAAACATCCAAATAGTTATTATCTCATAAATCATTTTTGACTTTTTGTAACAATATCCAAATTTCATAATCAGATGTGAAATTCTTAGATTTATCTAAAGAATCATTAGAAGATTTATTTCTTAATGACATTTCATATTTGTCTTTAATTAAGTGGCAAAATAGTTAAGTAATTTATAAACACAACAAAATTAAGTTTCCAAAGGATTTATTGGTATTATATTCTGTGAATGTTTTTCAACGGATTTTACATCAGAAATCCTCCAATGAAACGTCCATTAGAAATTCACGTTTTTTTAGGAGTGAGCTAAATGAATTAGCTCCTCTCCTAATTCGTCAACTAACAATCCAAATATAGAAAAAGCAAATTCTATCACGGTTTCTTCTCTTTGATCTTGAAACTCATTCCAATCATCAAACTCACTTTTCAAATTCGATTTTACCATCATATCGATGGTATTTGATCTTAATTCTTGCGATGATAAATCTATCTTCTTGCATTCTCTTCCAAAAACGGCTTCTCCATAGTTCAAACTTTTAACTTCAAACTTTTCCTCGAAAATCAAGTTAGAAACTTGATATTCTTCTTCCTCTACGCGATCATCATCTTCTTCTTCTTCTTCTTCTTCTTCTTCGAGCAATATTTTCTCGAGTTCAATTGGATCTAATTCAGCCAATTTCTCGAATCTACGAAGCTTAGACAAAAGTTGTTGTTGTGCTCCTATTAAAAAGAACACAAGATCACATTAATTTTGAACATCTTCAATAATCTCTAAGCTTTTATTAGCAAGCATAAATATAAAAGAAGAATATAAACTTAAAATAGTCGATATATAGATGTATACTATAAGTATAACTATGTATAATTAACGTATACTGGCTAGAAAAAATAAAAGTTAAGAATATGGCCTACTAGGGCAATGAGTCATGTATTTGTGTAAGGACAAAGTGATGTCATATGTCATATTCATACATGTACAAGTACAACAGCCACACGTACAACATTGTGATTAAGACTTTTGATCCCACACACAACAAATTAAATAATTCAAATATCAATATCAGCATAATCAAAAAGATACTCAAATGAAATGACTTTACATTTTATATATACTATATATATAAAATAAATGTCCTGAATAAACCAGAGTTTCCATAACCATTGAAAATGACTTCACAACCAATTTTATTTTTAAAAAACTATATTACGTGTACTGCTACAATAACATACCCAGTGTAATATCACAAATAGGATATGAAGAAAGCTGGTGTGTACGCGGCCTTAGCTTACCCCTATCTTATGATAATAAAGAGATTGTTTCTAAAAGATTCTCGATTCAAGTAAAGCATACTACACTATCCAATTAAATTCAAAGATAGCACAATTCTTATTTAAAAAAAAAAAAGAATTCAAGAATATTAAGATTATTTTATCGTACGTACTTTGTACAAGTGCATAATTGCAATCGAGATCAGAATCCTCATCCTCGTCCTCGTCCCCGTTTGCATGTCCATCCTCCTCCTCAAATGGAGGATCCAATACAGAAACTGGACTGCATTGCTCTTTATCTTCTTCTTCTTCTAGTTGATCAATACTTGCCAACCCTATAATTGTTTCATAATTTTCTTTGTCCTAAACACAAAAGTCAAATTAATCTTCCAATTTAGTTGGTAAAAAACTACTAATATAATATAATTCTAGCTGAATTAAACTCGTTTTTGAATGAGACATCCATTCAATTTTAACTATCGTTTTAACTCTTTTCACGTTTTGTTAAAAAAGAAGGAAGTAGGGCTGACTTTTATTCAAGACAAGTTAAAATTCATGAACAAGCATACGACCAGAATTTAATGAAAAATTTGTCTTTTTATGGGTCCAAAATTTAAAATGACAATATATTTTATTGTCATTTTCCTTGAAAGTACTATTTTCCAGACAAGGCCTAATAGAAAAAAGATTTTATATTGGCAGAGGCGTGATCTCAAGTACACTTACCAAAACATGAAAAAAATTGTTTTTATTTGATATTCCATCCGTGTCTAAAAGTCCTGACTAATTTAAATTTGTGTTAAGATAAAATATTTTTTATCGAACATAACATTTCATACTTTCATATTTAGAACTCGAATTTCATATGTCTGATTAAAGATGAATGAATAGTTATCATTGTACCGCAACTTATTGTGATCCTACTTCCTTCATAGGAAAAGCAAAATAATTATTCTGTAATTACTATATGAGTAATTTAAACTCATGGATGTACACTTATCCAAACAGAAAACCTTTTAATATAATGATTTCGATAAATATATATATATATATATATATATATATAATATATATATATATATATATATATTATATATATATATATATATATATATAATATATATATATATATATATATATAATATATATATATATATATATATATATTATATATATATATATATATATATATTATATATATATATATATATATATATATTATATATATATATATATATATATATTATATATATATATATATATATATATTATATATATATATATATATATATATATAATATATATATATATATATATATATTATATATATATATATATATATATATATAATATATATATATATATATATATATTATATATATATATATATATATATATTATATATATATATATATATATATATTATATATATATATATATATATATATTATATATATATATATATATATATATAATATATATATATATATATATATATTATATATATATATATATATATATATAATATATATATATATATATATATATATTATATATATATATATATATATATATAATATATATATATATATATATATATTATATATATATATATATATATATATATAATATATATATATATATATATATATTATATATATATATATATATATATATTATATATATATATATATATATATATATATAATATATATATATATATATATATATTATATATATATATATATATATATATTATATATATATATATATATATATATATAATATATATATATATATATATATATTATATATATATATATATATATATATAATATATATATATATATATATATATTATATATATATATATATATATATATAATATATATATATATATATATATATTATATATATATATATATATATATATTATATATATATATATATATATATATTATATATATATATATATATATATATATGTTCGATATATTGATAATCAAATAAGCATATATTATTAAGTAGTACAATTATATATTTGAGACTCTTTACACATTATTTCCTCAGTTCCAATTTATATCATTCGACACACTTATTTTTTAATATATTCAAAAAAAAAAATCAGAATTTTATAATTTGGTCGGTTCAAAAAATAAGTCACAATTATAATTATAAAACCTTAATTTTAATTTTTTATCTTTAATAAAATTATTCTTATTATTATTATTATTATTATTATCATTTTACATAGGTTAAGTTGAAAATTCAGCTAATCAACTAACTGAGTTAGTAAAATCCGTAACACAAATATATACTATATTTATTTTAGATCATAATTTTAAAAAAACCGCAAATTTTTATTATATTGTCACATGAATTTTTTTACAAAAAGAGTACTATACTTTGAGACTTGGTATAAAAGATTTAGTAAATTTAATTGTGTAAAAAAGATTTAGTAATAATTTTAGAGTCATAATGACTCACGGATAGTAACCGACAAAAGTAAAAAGACAAACCTCTTTCTTGTGACAAACCGGAGAAGCTGCCGGCGATGTGAATTCCGGCGATACATAGCCGGAGGTCGACGGGCATCTTTGAAGAGAAAATCTAAAAGGGCTTAACGGAGACGAACCAAAATCACCATAATTGCTATAATTCTCCAAATCAATTAACTTCCCTTCATTGATTTCACTGTTAACTCTGCTATTATTACACGAACATGAGAAACTTTTTTCATCATTTTTGTCGCTATTTCGATCCTTCAATTTCTTCAAAATGGACCCAAAAACCCCAAATTTCACCTTTTTGATTTGGGTTTTTGGTTTTGATGAACTCTGTTGTTTCTGAATCCTCATTGCAGCTTCAAGAAGCAGAGCAGCTGTTCTTGCAGGTACATTAAGAACAAATTTCCCATTTTCCGGGCTCTTCGCCGGCGCCGGCGAAGGTAAACACAAAGGGGATTTTCTTAATTCCGGTGATTCTCCGAAGGAGAAAAAACAAGTATTTTTGCATAATTTAGATGATGGGGTTTGATTAATTTGCTTTTGAAATTTTTTGATTTGTAAAGAGGAAGTTTTAGAAGAAGAAAAATTAAGTCTTTTGAGATGAAAACGTTTATTAGCAGTGTAAAATGGTTCTTGATCTTCCTTTAAAAGCTCATGCAAATGCTTCTGTGCCATAATTCAACAAAAAAAAAAAGAATTTGCTTAAAAGTTCAAGATTTATAAAGGGGTTGTGAGTTCTTAGAGTATAAAATGCAGAATTGAAGAGAATTCAACATAAAAAAATAAAACAGAGAAAGTTGAACAGATATAAGTAAGAGGTGATTTAGAAGATCGAGGCAATTAATTTACTATAATGTTGGTGAATGGTGAAACAAATTAATTTACCTATAAAAAGACAAGAAAAGAGTACTCTGAATGAAATTTGTGGTAAATTTTTTGATTCAATAATTGAAATGGCTGTAACTGTAGTTGTAAGACTTTTTTTTTTTTTTTGTGTAGCAGAAACAGATGGCAAGGTCGTGATAACTAGTTGCATAGGTCTCTATTAATTAGCACAGAAAAATGGCTCTTTCTGTCTCTATAATATGTGTACGTGTGGGTGGGAATTTCTAGGAAATGCAGGGATTAGGAAACACAGAGGGTGCAAGTGATGTGTAGTTGATTAGTTTTATTTTTATTTTGTATGATTGTGGTGTTTGAGTCCGTTTTTGTATACTTTGACTAACTTCACAGTATTTGTCACTTCTAATCAATAACATGTATCATGTAACTCTTTTCATCAAGGCTAAGATAGATGAGAAGAATAATCTAGCTATTTAGGACAAAGGCGGACCTACATAGAGTCTATCAGGTGCTCGAGCATCCATTAACCTCGTTTCAGAATCTATGTTGAAATTAAGAGGTATTTGTATAAAATTATCATAGAGCATGAATAAATGATCTGATTGGTCCATTGGCTCTTGGATGGGAGTTTAAGGCTCTTTTAGTGTTGTTGAGCCTAATTTGTTATTTGGTTGGCAAGTTCGGAATAACTAATCACAGAATTAATAATTGGTACCGCGATAAGTAATGCTCTCCTTGAGTGGTATAGTAATCTCGGGATAAAATAGATAATGACAAAGATATCCATTAAAAACCCTTTTTATACATCTTTTTTCACATTCATGAAGGGTAGCTTTGTAAATAAATAACTTGTCTTAAGATTTAGCAATGCATATTATTTTGAATACAACAAACTATACACTCAATACGAAATAATCTCAATATAATTTATCTCAGTATAACTTATCTCATTATAACTAATCACATCATAACTTGTATTCAAATCAAGCAACTACTTTCATCACGAAGAGTTAGAAACACATTTAAAATTCTCATTTTTTTATTAGTTTCATATCTTAACACATGCTATTATTATATTATATAATATACTTCAATACTAAATTGATCAAATATTTATTTACAAATCAACAATAGATTTGTATAGGCCAATTAAACTCATGATGTGTTTTAATATGAGATTGGTAGCTAAAATATGAAATTCGTGAAAAAATGATAATTTAGATATAAATATATAGAAGGGAGCAATGATAGTTTTGGTCCCTTTTTTTATATATAATATATTTTATGGTATAGTACTCTTTAGCTACAGTGAATTTATTGCAGTTTTTTCTGCAAAACGAAGACAAAAGGTAGGCAGCCAGCGGCCAGCTAACTGGCTAAGTCACGGAATACTCGAAGAGCGCTCAACCTTTATGGATCACTTACAACTTTCACCATAACTTTTGTTTTTTCATTCTACGTCGATATTTGTATTGAAATTTGATCAAAGTTAAATTCATGTAGAGAAATTATAGGAAAAAAGGTCTGAAAAATACTTAAATTTTGGCCAAAATTATTGTTACGATACCATACTTTATAGAGGACCTTTTACCCCTTGTACTATTTAATAGTATATTTTAAAGGTATATATGTGTCCATGTGGACACATTACTATTTATGATGTTCACGTGGACACATATATACCTTTAAAATACACTATAAAATAGTGTAGGGGGTAAAAGGTTCTTTCCAAAGTTCGGTATTGTTACAACAATTTCAGTCAAAGTTCGAATATATTTCAGATCTTTTTTCCAAAATTATATGTTGAGGTAAATGTTTCAAAGATAACTCAAATACAAAATTTGTTAAAAATAAAGAAGTATTTATCACTCCACCACAATCTAAACGATACATTTCACCGTACGTTGCTACTATTGCTATCATCAGCACAGTCACTTTTACCTTTTGTATACATGTATTATCTATGCAACAACTTCTTTTTACATATTGTCCAACAAACTTACGTGAATTTGTTACTTTGAGCTACGTCATCATCAATTCAAGGAGTATTATTCCGTTATAAGTTTGTCAGTCCTTCTCTTTTAACTAACTGAGCATTATAATATCACTTTTAACTCGCTCTTTGTTATGGACCATGAGCGTCATAATATCGCTTTTAACATATCTTATTTTTAAGATTATAAATTTGCATAGTAATAAATCTTTATTATAACATATAACAAACTCAAAAGTAACATACTAATGTATGATGGTTGTTGATTTGATTATTAAAAAGTATTTTAAATTTTGGAGGAAAGAGAAGAAAATAAATTTATTGAAGAGTGTAATTGTCATCGTTTGATTAAAGTATTTCCATAACAACATCAAAATCCCTCAAAACAAGGAGGGTAATCTTCATCACCGTAGCCACCACAGAAAAATAATAACTCTTTGGGAGTGTTTGGTATGAAGGAAAACATTTTCTGGAAAATGTTTTTCAATTTTCTCATGTTTGGTTGGGTTAAATGTTTTGGAAAATGTTTTCCAAATCAACTAATTTTCCTCAAATTTAAGGAAAATGACTTCCCTTCAAAACTTATGGAAAACATTTTCCAAACCTCTCTTCCAACTTCAAATTACAATTATTTTTTTGTTGAAAAAATCAATTTATTTTGTCTCTACCCTCAAATCTGCCCCCCAACCACCCCCCCAAAAAAATAATAATTTTGAAGCTTGTTTTTAAATTAAAATTTTTTACCCCACCATA
>NW_006238934.1:2621881-2640533 GCF_000226075.1 Solanum tuberosum | reverse complement strand
TCACCCACCCCCTACCACCCCCAGCCCCCCAAAAAAATTTAAGTTTGTTTTTTAAAAATATTTTCAATTTCAAAAATTATTTTCTACTCTAGTTAAAATAAAAGATATTTTCAAAAATATTTTTCATTCATAACTCAAATACTAAAAATCTTTTTCGAAAAATATTTTCTACTCACCAACCAAACATGAGAAAATAAATCAAAAATCAACTTGTTTTTCAGGAAAACATTTTCCTTACCAAACACACCCTTTGTGTCCCAATAAAAGCTTCTCAAGCTACTCGTGAGTGGTCCTGGATGAAGTCATAGTAATGATTACATGGTTTCTTTGTTACTGTATTTACTTTTCAAGATAGAAATAAGATATGCGTATATATTACTCCCTCTGTCCCAATTTATATGACTTACTTTCCTTTTTAGTCAATCCCAAAAAGAATGACACATTTCTATTTTAAGTAACAATTTGCCTATAAAATGTCTTTTTTACCCTTAATGAAATGATTTACAACCACACAAATTTCTATCATTCATTTTGGACCACAAGTTTTAAAAGTCTTTCCATTTTTCTTAAAGTTTGTGCCAAATCAAAGTACATCATATAAAATGAGACGGAAGAAGTATCTTTTAATATTCTATTTATGAAATTATACTTGAAAATGTTGTTGGTATAGTACTAATGAAGTTTGTGCAACACCGTACCTTTTTTTTTTTTTTTAATAAAGGGGGTTATTATGCCTCGTGATATTTTCACGCCTCATAGATTGTACCAGTGTTTTTTTTCACTACGCCCTGTGTGGGTATTCGCCCCAAAATTTCATTGGGGGTCCGTGGAAGGTAGAGTGTACGAAGACCTTACTACTACCTCATGGAGATAGAGAGGTTGTTTCCTAAAGACTTTTAATAACTCAATTGCATGAAACCCAAGTAAAAGAAGAAGAAGACAATGAAGAAAGCATAGCAATTAATACGAAAAGTAGTGTAGAGCCTACAAAACAAAAAACAATATCACGTGATAATCGAAACACAATACACAACATATGCCGATAGACAGCAAAAGCAGGGCATGACAACAGTACTCTACCTCTAAAGGCTATGACTACTATTATTTTGAATAAAGCTAAAGCATAATCTTATGTTGGTTCCAAACATTGACAAAAGCCATTTTCTTTAAGGACCAAAACTTCATTATGCATACCAACCATTTCAATGCATTAGTTGCTGGAAAGCTTCATTGAGAGTCTCCACAACATACACATAACCAAGACTCTCAGCTCGACCCCTGAATTCATCAACCTCGTTCTGTGGAACTTGGAGTCCGATTAGCACATTCCCGCCAGTTTCTCCCTTTCAAATAGACGAAAAAAAATTACTCAAATAAATACTAGTAGAAAGACTACAAGATAGTACCAAAAAACAAACAATGTGACAATGAGATTTCTTGTATAAGGTACCTGTGCACGGTAATGTAACAAACTTATATTCCAACTTGGGCTGAAAGCGTCTAAAAACTTCATCAAAACACCAGGCTTGTCTGGGAAAATGAATCGACAGAGATGCTCATTGTGTACATCTGATCTCCCACCTATCTGCAACAAATTATAGCAGAGATAGAGAGAGTACGAGCCATCAGTATCCTATGAACACCACAGTAATCCGTTAAACAAAGTAGAACGAAAGGAAGCACATCAATCCTTAAGAAGAAATATGAAAACAGTACCAGATGTCTTAGATGATCTTTAACCAATTCATTATCTGTATAATTAATCGTATGCAGTTGTGATGATTCCATCCTGTCCACCATTTCTTCGAGTTCCACTTTCGTGTGAAGACCAACTCTGCCATATGAATTTTTTTTGAATATATCTACGAATTCATAGATGTCCATTCAACGATAAAATCAGTTAACATTCTGTCTAAACGATACCTGTAAAATACTCGAGCATTTTCTTTCTCAGAATCATATCTGTACTTCAATTCAGTAATATTAGTATGTCCCATCATCTCGTAGAACTTTTTGAAGCTGCCTCGTTCTTCAGGCATATAAGTAGAGAGAACAGCTTCCCTCTGTCTACCAACATCCGCGAGTTCAGTTACCAATCTAAGTCTGTCAAAGTTCATGTTGGCTCCACTAGTTATTGCTACGACGTTTTCTCCCTTTACACCATAGTACTTACAGTATGCTTCAGCTCCAGCTAGGGCAAGTGCACCTGCTGGCTCTAGTATGCTTCTTTTCTCTTCGAACATGTCCTGTTCAAAACAGGACTCAACAGTCACATCAAAAGATTCAAAATTCACATACTAACGAGGAACGTAACATACAATATGTTAGTGCTGACTAACCTTTATCGATGCACTTATAGAATCATGATTAACTAGGACAATCCCATCTATTAGTTCCTTGCAGAGACGGAAACTTTCTTCACCAACCATTCTAATAGCTACTGCATCTGCAAAAGATCCAACTTTTTCCAGCATTACTCTTTGACCGTGGTGTAATGCCAACGCCATTGAATTGGAATCGACTGGCTCAACACCAATAATCTTCGTATCAGGGGAGACTTTTTTCATATAAGCAGCAATGCCAGCTATAAGACCCCCTCCACCAATAGGCACAAATATCGCGTGTATCTTATCTTTGAATTGGCGGTTGATCTCCATTCCAACCGTACCTTGCCCTATTATGATATCAGGGTGATCAAAGGGAGAGACGAATGCACGTCCTTCTTCTTTGCCCTGAGCTACAGCATAGGCTTGTGCTTCTTCATATGTATCCCCCACACGAACAACAGTAGCACCCAATCTCTCAACTGATTTCCACTACAAAAAAACGGATAAACTTATTATTAAAAGAACAGGATGAATTGAAATAGGAAGCTATAAGTAATTCAACAATACTAACTTTAATTTCTGGCGTAGTAACGGGCATCACAATCACAGCATTGCAGCCGAGTTTCTTGGCAGCTAATGCAACACCTTGTGCATGATTTCCCGCTGATGAGCATATAACGCCCTTTTCTAACTGCTCCTTCGAGAGTTTTGCCATCATATGGTAAGATCCTCTGACCTTGAATGAGAAGACCTGCCAATATGAGTATACGACAATGATTGTGAGTCAAAAGGCTCAAAATTAGATAAATACAGAACACATACAGACTTAAAAACTTGCTCTACTTGGTTGAGCTGAATAAGAAACAAGGCAGCTATCGTAATCATAAACTCGAGTAAATAATCAGGGAAGAAAAAAATCAACATGAATAGCGAATAAATTCATGTTTTGAATCCAAAATCAATCAGAGTTATCACAACACGCCATAGTTAATATCATCTAACATAAATTGTAACAAGAGTATATCTATGCCAAAAGATTACGGGTGTGAATTCAGATCCATGAAAGTTGCTAGAGCAAAAACAGATGTGAATTCAGGATTTAAAGATTACGGATGCAACATCACATTGTTATTTACAAGCTCCAAATAGGGTAAATATTTGATCAGTTTGATGGGCTTCAATCCAGGTCATTCGTCTTCTCGATTCATATAGACAAATCGATCAAACAATTTTTTTTTTTATGACTAATTAGTGTAAAGGATAATTAGTATAAAGGAACAATCTTTCAACAATATGAGTAATATCATGAATATACAACATTCATATATATATATATATATATATATATATTATTTCTTTTATGATCATGGTATCCATGCCAGCTTGACCAATTCCACGTTATACTACCCACCTCCCACCACCATGTATGAAGTATCTCGGTCCACCAAGGACCGGACTTATGGAAAGAATCAGCTAGTGTTTTTTGAACCAGCGGACCTCAAGTTCATGAGCACTCCAACATACCCACACAACCCAAAACTTTAACATAAAAAAAAACTGCAAATTAACACCAAAAATTTCAAACTTCAACAAATAGGAGTATTCAATAACACTACAAAAAAATAAAATTGAGTAGTAAAAATATACCGGATGAAGATCTTCGCGTTTGAGCCATACATTTACCCCTAACCTCTCTGATAACTTATGTGCACGCTGCAATGGCGTCTCCTCAGCTAATTCATACACTTTTGATGTCAATATTTCTTTGACGTAATTGTAACCGATTTCACCACGTGGATAATTCGGTAACAAATAACCTTCCTCGCATTGTAACGAACTCGGATGTACTACTGGTATCAATGTATCATCCGTCTTTGAAATTTGCACTGGCTCCGCTGCCGTAACAACCGCCGCTGGTTTAGTAATGGTAGCACTAATAAACCTAGTTCGTTTTGTTTTTAATTTTGCGCCAGGTTTAATGGCGTCGGAACGAACAACGGTGAATGCTGTGCCGGTGAATGTTGCTCCGGTGAATCGGAGAACGTCCATTGTTGTTGAGGTGGAAGAGGAAGAGCAGCAAAGATAATTTTATATATATATAAAAGAGCAATTCACTAATCCTATAATGTGGCTTAATTTTCTCAAACAGTATCAAATATCTCTTATAATTTCTCTGTATTCCTACTTTTTCTCTAACTGCAATTTATTAACAAGTTTTAATTTCTTTCATATATTTTTAAATATATTAATCAACAACTCTATAATCTAAAACTAATTATATTATTCGGCGTGCTCAACAATTCTTTTTATCTCAAACTAATTACACTATTCAACATATGCATGCGAAAAATAAAGAAAAAAATTAAGTCTATTTTAAACAAATTTTGTACATTATTAAAAAAATTGGATTCAATATAAAAATGTTATTGATTTACAAATCACTTGCAAATGCAAAAAAGTTTTAAAACGTTTTTTATTTTTTTTTATTTTAAGGGAAGGCGCAAAATTCTATGCGCCTTACGCGCAGCTGCCGTGCTAAAGTTTGCGCCTTACTCCTTCTAACTTGATTTATACGGCGTTAATTTAGCACTGACTCTAAAGTGGCGTTAATTTAGCATTGAAATGTTGTTCTTTTGATTCCCAACTCACTTTTATTTTTTTGACTTAAAATCATTTACGTTTAACCTTTTATTTTTTATTTAAAAGCTACTTCTTTTTTTAAGTTAATCCAAATGGGCTCTTAAAAGGTCACTTGATGTTCTAATTTTTAAGCTTAAAAAAAGGGAAGTCACATCTTTTTGTCAGAGAAATTTAAGGTTCCTACTGGAGCAAACTATAGCTAATGTTGTCTAGATGAATTAGGCACAGAAGTGAAAATTGCGAAATTTCAAAGATTATAATCAGAAAACTTCATTATTTTGAGACAACAATTAAACAACACCAAAGGTAATTTATATATATTATCTATATATCCAGGAATTAGGTGCATCTCTTCATTTTTTTCAAACCATATCAAATATCTCCTATAATTTCCCAATTTTCTCAAACCATATCAAATATCTCCTATAATTTTTCTATATTTATTTTCCCCGATTTTTCTGAGTACAATGTATTACTCCATAGAAATCCTGTAATTTCCCTATATTTTCCTATAAATTTTCTATATTTATTTTCCCTGATTTTTTTAAGTACAATGTATTACTCCATATTTATTTTTTCTAGTCATCGCAGCATCTTTAATATCACAATTAACAAACAATAAGAAAAGGTGTAAGCTACTAAATTCCAGTTACATCATAAAAAAAACCTATGGCATAACCTGACGACGCAATCAATAGATTTAAACTCGCTCCGAAACTTCAAGACCATCATCCATATTGCGCTGATCAGCAACAAGAACTTTAAGACCATCATCAATGTTGTGCTCAATATCAGCAGGAACTTCAAGACCATCATCAATGTTGCGCTCAATATCAGCAGGAGCTTCAAGACCATTATCCTGATCATCATAAGCAACTTTATCAGCAAGAGGTGCACGCGCGTTCTGATTACCAGCATCAACTTCATCATGTCCCGGCGCTTCCTCAACCGGTGGCGGCGACGGCTCAATGACAATGGTATCCGCCACCAGTCTTATTATGACTAGAATAACAGACAAAACAATCAAAATATATGTCCTAGCATGGTTAAAGCCATAGTCTCTGATTGTCATGTTTATCAGTAAATTAAACTAGATAGGGAATAATGTAGTCCCCAGTCGCTGGCCACCGGCCTGAATAGCATGAGCCAACAGAATATCACAATCAACCCAAAAGAAAGGGCCAAGTACAGTTTCATGTCTAATGTCAGGTAAGTCGAAATGAAATGAGATAAGGTGCCGTTCACCAACCAGCTGAGAGCTTCCATGTATCTTACCAAATTAGGAGGGACTATAGGTTGAGCAACGTAAATCTCCATAATAGGCAGATACACGCCACCATGTTGGATAACAATTCCCCATCCAAGCTAGATTAGCAACCGTCACTCCCTGTCTTACGATAATACAAGTCAAAGTAATAATATGAAAGACAACAGCGGCGACTATCCATACAATTTTCTCATTCTGTGATAAAGGCATTATGCCTTTTGCTTGGGGAAGACGATAGAGTTTTTTACTCCATATGAATCCTGTAATTTCTCTATATTTTCTTTTATTAGTACAATTTATCACTCCATAGATGGGTTTCCTACCTAGCTATAAATTTCTCTAATTTTCTTCAAAAAAAAATAATTAAAACTACATTATAAGTAATCTTTACTACCCTTTATTAAAACTATGTCAGGTATGAAGAAGTAATTTTTTTTTCAGGTTAGTACCATCCCATTAGTATTCTTCAACAGATACTTAAGATTATGTCTAATCATATCATGTAAATAGATCTTAATCTTTATGAACTTTTATTGTTGGAATAATTTTTATCAAGAGCTTTAAAGATTATGTGTACCGTATGAAGCGAATTGTAAACATGAGAAGAAATAAGATTTTAAAGGTTTTTTTGCATTTTCAAATATTGAACTACATTGCTTTTTCTCTACCCTAGATCTTTTTTTTACCTATGTTTTATATAATATAACGTAGTCATGTAATATTTCTTGATGTTAAAGTTTATGAAATTAATGTTATCAAATAATTGGTGTCTCGCAAAAAGAATAGAAGAAAATGGCATTTTCAGATCTCTAGTAATAAATAAATAAATCATTAAACTAAATTTTTTTGCAAATTCGATCTTCCCACTTTTCTTGGCATCTTGCTTTACTAGAAAAGGGGAGCCCGCACGGCTCAATCACCATTACTAATTTTAACTAATAATGTTTATTTGTCTTTAATTTGTTGTACGTCTAATTTTTTAAATATAATAATATTTTATTTTTTTACTAATACTATTAACCATCTAACAATAACATTAGAAATAAAAAATAATTTATAGATAAAAAGATCGAGAATATTAACAATTTAATTTTTTTTCTAAGATTGATTTTCATGTTATATTTTACTTTTCTATTACAAACATTCCATGTATAATGTGGCATAATTAGAATATGAAGCAACAAAGTCCTCATTTTGCTCATATTAAGAATGGAGCTATTCATACGATTCTACTCAACCACAAGTTTAATTTGTTCATATACCCACTCATTTACAAACAAATTAAAACAAAGTGTATTATTAATGTAACTACTTTCAAGCTCATCCAGACAAAATTCATAAACAAAAAAATTGTAGAACATGTGATTTAAGTTAAACAAACTGAAATTGGAGCTGAGACTGAACTAGAATTTCCAAAAAATACGCACATAAAAATAATTATTATGGAGAGATGTGAGTCGAGTAGCGTTGGTGAAGAAGGCAATTACAATAGCTCAGATGAACCATTCAAACCTGTTCCCTTTGTTCGCATTCTTTGGATTGATAATTCTGGCATTCATAGATGTCGTGTAAGTGATTTTTAGATATTTATTTACTATAGTTATGTGATTTAATGGGGCGTGTTAATTAATAATGATTAAATGTGCATGTCATACATGTATTAAGCTGAAGTAAACATCGGGTGGGACTAACTTTTTACCTCGAACAAGTATGATGAACAAGAGAGAAATGATATTTCAGAATTCTCTGGTTAATTATGGTTTAAATAATCTATATATACACATCCTATGTAAGAGATCGAAAAGAGGATCATTGGACCTAGTTCTCGTGGTCAGAGGTAGAGTAAAGAAAGTCTTAGATCTTTATTTGTTTTGTGGTATGGACCAAAGCAAATGTTCTTTTGCTATCGACACCTACCCAATTAAACAAAAGTATAATCTTGAGTTCTCACATTTGTAGGTGATGGGCTATTTGGTCTTTCGAAAATTCTCACCTCATAAACTTACTTTTGATTCGTTAAGTTAGGTTTGAAGTTAATTTTTTGTATTATCATAATAGACCTAGACTCATCCCAATTCATGATCTATTCAATATTGGATCTGAATCTTCTATTGTCCATGTTTCATATGTCCAATCCTAGACGTGCAGGGGTGTTGATATGATGGATTATTTTAATGATTTATTAGATGTTTAGTCTACATCTTCTATTGTCCACGTTTCATATGTCCAATCCTAGACGTGCAGAGGTGTTGAGTTTCAAACTCACAATCTGATGGATTATTTGTTCATCTTGGGCAATTCTCATCTCATGAGCGAGTTGAGTTAGGTCCAAAAGTTGATTGAATATTATTCACTTATGTGAATCATTTACAGGTTATTCCAAGAGAACGTCTCAGCTTCGTGAAAAAACATGGTTTAGGATTAAGTCCTGCATGTCTTGCTGCACTCAGTTCAGTATCTAATTCCCCCGCGGAGGGTACTAATCTCGGATTTACAGGCATGATCAGAATTATTCCTGATTTATCAACCAGATGCAAAATCCCCTGGTACTAATTTATGTTTTGATTCTGGTTTATGTAACTACATTGGGTTGTTTTTATCGATTTCGTTGATAGGACATATTAGATAAGACACTCTTTCATTTGTAGAAATAGCATAACAATGACCTGTATTCTAAGGAGCAGAACTCAATAGGTTTTGTTCCAAATGATGGGGTAGAGTAAATATGGTATGTGGTTACCAGAGACGTAGAGGTAGGCTGAAAAAAAATTAGAGATAGGTGATTAAACAGAACATGACACGTCTGTAGCTTACTGAGGACATGATCCTATATAGGAAGATATAGAGGACGAGATTAGGGTAAAAGGTTAGTAGATAGTCGAGCCTTGTCTAGGTTACTTAGTAGTGTTGTTATTATTTCTCTTCTACTATATTATTCTTCGATTTTAGTATTACCTATTGTTTCCTTTGCTTCAGTTATCTTCTTCATTGATTTCGACATAACCTCTCCACTACTATATTGATTTGTAATCATGTTTGATGTGGATGTGTATCTTTTTGATCCAGGGAAAAACAACAAGAAATGACATTAGCAGACATGTGTATTGAACCAGATAAACCATGGGAATACTGTCCAAGAGAAGTATTTCGAAGAGTCACTAAAATTTTAAAAGATGAATTCGACTTGGTATGTCTAGCTAGTATCTTTCGTTGCAAGAGTCGAAAAGTCTTATTGATCTGATACATATCTACATGTTTCAGGTTGTGAATGTAGGCTTTGAAATCGAATTTTACATTTTGAAGAGTGTAATAAAGTACGTTACTCAATTTTATGTTCATTTTCTCATCTTTTATACTGTTACACTAAATTTGTATGAATAAAACTACATAAAGGAATGGCAAAGAAGAATGGTTACCAATCGACAAGACCTCGTACTGTTCTACATCAGGATTTGATGTTTCTTCATCGATATTAGAAGATATCGTTACTTATCTTCAAACGATGAATATTACAGTTGAACAGGTACATTTCCATTTCCTTTAAGACGACAGTTAACTCACAAATTTTCAGTCCAGTAAAGATAGTTCCTCTTGTTGTGTCCTTCAATTATTCAGGTACACGCGGAAACTGGGAAAGGTCAGTTTGAAGTTGTCCTGGGATACGCGGAGGCTAGTACAGCAATTGCTAGCTTAATTTATGCGCGTGAAGTCATCAAATCAGTTGCAAGACAACACGGGCAGATGGCAACTTTTGTTCCAAAGTAGGTAGAAGATTTAACCTCAAAACACTTTTAGCTGCATTTCCCCTTTTTGAATTCAAATTCTGTAGTACTGATGATTTAAAATAGAACGCGTTTTACACCACTAGATCACTTAAAAGATAACTATTGACACATAACCTACTCGATTTCAATAATCTCGAGGAGGTAGAGAGATTGTTTCCGATACTGATGTCCTCATAGTATGTGACATTTTTGGCATTTTTCCTAGGTATGCAGAGGATGAAGATGGCTCGGGATCACATGTACACATAAGTTTATCGAGGAATGGAGAAAACATTTTTATGGCATCTGGCGATTCAAAATATGGAATGTCGAAGATAGGGGAATCGTTCATGGCTGGAGTGTTAAATCATCTTCCTGCCATATTAGCTTTTACAGCAACACATCCTCTTAGGTAAGTCATTTTTGATAATCCTTACTGTCATTACTATCCGATGTCAAATTTACTTGATTCGATTGGAAATACTGTACATATGTACAATATTTTCAGCTCGACTACTCTGTTATGGATTCAACTTTAACAATCAATAAGATTTTCTAACGATCTATCACGTGTAGTTATGAGCATTTGGTACCTAAGACGCGAAATGCAGCTTACCTCTGCTGGGGTAAAGAAAATACAGAGGCACCATTGAGAACTGCTAGCCCTCCTGGAATTGCTGATGATCTCGTTAGCCATTTTGAAATCAAAGCGTTTGATGCTTGCACGAATCCATACATTGGTCTTGCTTCGATAATTATTTCTGGAGTCGATGGATTACGAAAAGATCTAAGCCTTCCAAAACCAGTAGGTAAGTTAGCCTTTTCAGTTTTTTTCCTCTTGTGCTATATGGTTCAGCCTGATAGTTTACTCACTCTGTTTCAATTTGTTTGTCTGGTTTTGACTTAATACGAAGTTTAAGAATGTAAAGAAAACTTTTGAATCTTATCGTCTTAAACTAAAGGTACGTACTAATGTACTACAATGTCCTTTAAAGAGTTGACAAATTAGGAAAGATGGTTTTTTTTTTCAAAACGGACTAAAAAGGAAAAACCAACAAACAACTTGAAACAAAGGGGAGTTAAGCTATTAAGTATTTGAAAGTAATTCAATTTTCCAAAGATTTCATGATGAGTTGCACAATTCCTTCACTATTATTTGATATTCGAACGGTTTTCTCGTGAAACAGAAGGGGATTCAGATGTATCTGGAGAGAATCTTCGAAGCGTACCAGATTCTATTTCTGAATCTTTAATTGCTTTAGGAGAAGATACATTATTTTCAGAAGTGATGAGTGAAAACCTTTTGACAGCCATAAAAGGGATTCGAAAGGTACGTTTAACTTATATACACGGTCAGTAAACCATTTTTTTTCAATATCATGTCATATTTAGAGTTAATTGTCTATGGTGTGTACTGAGTATGAATTAAACTATGACAAAAGAGTCTCTGTGGAAATAGTCTGTTACAGAAATACAGGGTAAGACTGCATATAACAAACTCTTGTGATTTGGTCCTTTACCAAACCCCCTTGCATAGCTAGCGGGACCTTAGTGCACCGAGATGTACTTTGCTAAAGATGATTTTGTTGTTGTTGCAGATGGAGGTGAAGAACTATTGTGAGCCTGAGAGGGACTACAATTTTTATGACCAGCAGATCTATAAGGATCCACTCAAGGACATTATTTTCAAATTTTAGGTTGATCGTATGTACTCGAATCTAAAAATTTTAGTCAGTGAGTTCAGAAAAAACGAAGCTAATAAAGAGAGACTTCTTTTTATGTTTTGCTTCATCATATGACATGTTAGTAATTTTAGAAGAAAAAAATTGATAGTATCTTCTCTGATCCTTTTTAATTGTCATAATTACTAAAATAATTGATTTAAAATGCTTTTTATTTTACTCTTTCGTTTCATTTTACTTGACATCTATATAAAAAATAAATACATTCTATTTGTTCATTTTAGCAAATCAAATGAGTTCTATCATTTTTCGTATACTGTCCTTATTATTAAATAATTATATGAAATAATAACGGTTAAATTTAGAATTCAAAGTATTATTAATAAAGTTAATTTAATAATATATATCTCTAATTAGCATTTTTTAAGGGGTATGTCAAATCAGCAACGGTTAAATAATATGAAATGAAGGAGTAGATAATTAAGAAAGAACTCATTAATATTTTTTTTTCATATATCCTTCTTTTAATAAATGTGAAAAGGGATTAATATAGAGAAAGCAACAGTAGTAATAAATTGAGATCAAAGAATAAATAATTAGAGAATAATTAATCCAAAAATACTTGTTGTCTTAGATAATCAAGAAAGAATTAAATTATACTTTTTACATCTAACCTTACTCTAATAAATATATATAGAGATATTATTATTATTATTATTAATAATAATAATTCTTTACTACTATTATTTGACTATTAATATTTTCTCAAAAAAACGTATAAAACTCAAACATGACAAGTAAAATGAATCGAGGAGGAAGTAAGAGTAACTCAACAGCCGGCAAAAATTAATGAAAATGATTGGAAAATCAATGGATGAAAAAAGAGCAAAAGTAGCTGTAGCTTTGGAGGCTAAAGGCATTTTTTTCAATTTTACTGTATTAAGAGGTCAATTTTCTTAGGAGTAATAATTATGTCACTAATCACAATATTATTAGCCAACACATCATAATTATATTATTTATCCTGGTATTTATATATATGTAGTCTAATCATAATTAATTTTGTTGATTTTGTAGGTAAGGTCAACCAATTGAAAAATCAAATAAGCTGAATCGTATCATTTAAAACTTTAAAAAATTATGAAAAAGATAATAGTATTATTTATTTTATTTTTTTGGTAAATAATAGTATTATTAATTAATTAATTAATTTTAGATCTACAATTGTTTAATACAGTGAAAATATATAACTCCCTAATCTCAAACTAATTATATTATTCGACATATGCATGCGAAAATAAAGAAGAAAAATATGTCTCTATTAAAACAAATTTTGTACATTTTTACAAAGTAAAATGAACCTTAAACTCTGATATGTAATTACCCCTTATAACACTTTTTTCCTTAATTATCTCCCATATATAATGCTGGTTGTTGTTGGAGTTGTTAAAATCAGTCCATAAAATTGTTAACTCTGTTCAACTAGTTTATGTTTGAACAGGTTAATAATCTACTTATTTTATTAAATGAGCTTATTTTAACTCGTTAAGTTCAGTTCATTTCAAATCTGAATTAATATGCAGTTTACATTGGCATATGAGAAATTTTATCGAAATATTTTTAAAAGGACATTTTCTTATTTGATATGTTTTTATAGTCATAATAATATAAAGGAAAAAGTTTAATTAGGTACTCAAACAAATTATAAGAACTAGATAAGTTGGGTTATGACTCGATTTCATTGCAGCCCAATCTGCTTTAGTCCAAATAACATTTAACCAGATCAATAACTAGTCCATTTGTTATTAACTTATTCTTGATTTCTTGTTTAACATTTTCAAATTCAGCTCAACTCGCTCATTTGACATTCCTAGATAGAGCTGTCAAAATGGGCTTAATCCATGGGGCTGGCCCAACCCAACCAGTTATTGGGGTAGGGTTGGGATAGGATTTTTCAAGCTCATTTATAATTAGAGCTTATAAGTTCAACGCCCCGACCCATATAAGTTGTTTGCCCTTGAGGCTTGATCGGGGTCGGGCTGGGGTAGGCCCATGGGCCTAAACTATTTATTTAAGGGTAACTTACAGAAATCTCGCTGGTGTATGAGCTAATTACTTAGATGCACGCTATGTTGTAATATTACGAATCTTATTAGATTTTGGTGCGTGTAAATACATGTATCTCGGGATACATGGACTCAAAATTAAGTGTAATTTGTTCTAGATACACTATATCCAAGTGGGTTCGCACGTATCTAGGATACATAGACAAATCTTGAGCCCTCACCTTCCTCCCATCTCGCTCGCCACTCCCTTATCTCATTCGTGTATCTGGGATGCATCACACTAGATACATGTCTCTTGCGTATTTAGTATTTTAGATGCATGTTATTCACAATAGACTTTGCTAGTGTTATTGAAACAACACCATTGTTTGTCATATTTGATTTGAAAATCTTATCATTTTCTTGATGTTATAGAATTTTAAGTTTGGAAAAAAAAGAAAAAAAAAGGGATAGCCCACCCCAGCCCATGACCCTTCTAGGGTTAGGTTGAATTGGACATTTTCAGGCCCTTCCAAATGAAGGGTCGACCCATCCTATCCCATCAAATTCCTTGGCCCGTGAGGCTTGGGCTGGGTGGGGATGGACTGACCATTTTTTACTACTCTATTCCTAGCTATTGTTTAACATTTGGTGTTCATTCGTTTTGAACCTTTGATTAATTTTTATCTACGCAATGAAAGGTTAATTATAAGAAAAATGCTACTCTTAATAATAAATTTTTAATTATTTTTATAACCCGACTTCAAAAAATTTAATCAAGGATAAAAAGCTATATCTATTGTCTCACAACTCTTAGTGACAGTTTTTTTTTTTTTTCCGGTTTTCTATTCGGATTGGTGTTTGTATTAGAGCTTCGACTAAATGGATCGCACACTATATATAGAACTTATTTTGAGGGTGACACTACTCCCATACCTCTGATTAAAAATGGAACGACGACGGTTATTTCTTTGGCTATCTAAAGTTTCTAATTTTGTTGGAGTCTTTTCCCTTTACCCTTAGTGGGGACAGTTGTTTTATTAGTGGTAAATCTTGTTTCATAATTGTGGATGAACAGTACATCCATCGTCATATAACACCCATTTTAATTTTGATAAGAGACAGTCAATGAAGGTGATTATTAAACTTATTGTGGAGCTTAATACTCTTGCTTAATCTCTAATTATCACATATCTTGACTGCCTTTAATATTAATTAATTAATCAATTAATTAATATATCCATCTTCCTTTTTACTACTACTATAATGCACTTTGTTGGGAATTTGCACTACACTGAGTAAATTAAAATAATATAATTATCTATATTACTAAAGTATTCTTCTTATCAACTTATATATATGTTCTCCTTTAATTTTTTATATTTTAATCCTTTCCATTTTGAGGAGTTAAAAGCATATTGTTGCTTTTAAGTACAAATCCAAATTATAATTGACATTTTACAGCAAATTAGCTACTCTACTTTTGAGTTAACAATACACTTTGGTCATAATTATAGTTTTTACCAGAAAAGGCATTATCAGAAACTTTAGTAGGGGCATAATTATGAATATATATTTTTTCACAAAAAAGGTACAACATGCCTTAGGAGTTATTATATATAGTAATTTGTAATATTAAAGTAATTATTTAAGAATTAGGTATCATTGGGTATTATTACTGTTGAAATATTTTAAGTACATTAGTGAAATAATTTGGGTGCCATTGGATATCTATTTACTATTGAAATATTTTGGGTATAGAGACGCCAATTATACTCATGAATTAATGACAAGCTATATTAATTTAACATGAAAAAAATCAATATTCTTGGACTTATATGTAATTATAAAGCAAAAAACAAAATTGCCATAAAGGCACAGAATTAGTTAGATAATTATGAAATATGATCGCAAAAGATTAATATATACCGTATATTATTTATATACATGATGACTCAAGTGTCAACGAAGATTATCTTACATGAATGAATATTATTTATATACATAATGTGTCGAGTGTCAACGAAGAGTATCTTGCATGAACTAATATTAGTAATAAATATCAGTATCTTGTTTTTTTTAAAACGTGTCAACAAAGAGTAAGGCAACAAATTCGATTTTATATCTCTTCGTATTCGGTGATCTCATCAATTATAGGTTAAAGTAATGCGTTGATTATAATTATATAATGCTTTATAATGAATCTAAGTTTTCATCGTAAGAACTTTGACACTTAATTATTTTGATTCTAACATATCTTTAATTTGTTGAAAACATATATGAATATGTGTTGGCGATATTTTTCAAGTGATTTAAAATATTATAAAAATTCTTCACAACTCAAAATGTATAGGAGTTGAACTCTATTGACAAAACTTGAATATCTGCATTGAAGTTCAACTAATTCAGATTCGCATCACGTAGGAAAACATTTCTTACCAAAAAAAAATTTCATATTCAAGATTTGAACCTAAGAGTCCAAAACATTTGGTCGATAAAATAAGTTGTTACATTTACTGCATCATATCCTTCGGTAGTAGAAACAAAACTTGTTAATTCATAAGTATATTCAACCAACTTCTTGGAATGCTAAAAGGCATCTTTCAACTCTTTTGTAGCTTGTGTTGTATTGAGGTCAGGTGAAGCCTCCTATATCACTTTTTTTCGAATACAACACCTTTTAGAATATTCTTAGAGTATAATTAAATAAAAAAGGATAATATATAGTGGATTATATAAGATGGTTGGTTTGACAAAACACTACTTAGGTCAACGTTTTAATGATTCTAATTGACTAAATTTTTTCCAATTTTTATCATATCTTGCTCTACCTAACATCAAGAATCTTTGCTTTGCTGCTAATTAATTCTTTTGATTTGATACCTTATTAGTTCATATTTCAAACCACCTTCAAAAAGAAGAAAAAATATATATCATGTGCTATAGCTTTCACTAAAACCTTAATTATGATAACCGTCTTTTATTTTAAAGCGTTTTAATAATAATAAGTTTATACTCTATATACTCTGGCTATTTTTGAATTTCGCGTATATGGAAAGCTTAGAGTAACTTATGGAATCAAAATAAGACTATATACGCTTTCTTTGAAACTGTTTATTCTTTGTGTTCCAATTTATATATCAGTTTGACGGAACACAAAATTTCTTTTTTGAAACCCATGATATGAAAAAACAAACCATAAACTATATATGGCTATAACCCAACATTTCATCAAGGATAAAGTAAGAAGTTTATAGATATTATTTCTAAATAAAGAAATATAACATCTTTTTTAGACAGATCGAAAATATAAGTACGAAAATATATATATATATCTATACCAAGTGTGACAAAGCTTAAATTACAACAGTAAAAACCCATTATTTACTAACAGAACTAGAATTCAAGAACATGCAAAACACAAATCCATCCCCATATCCTTTCATCTGCAGTAGCCTTCCAAGCTGATGTTAATATTTAGTCACTAATTTCCATCTTATTTTACTCATTATAACTAGTGTGTAAAGTTCGGCACACATAGCATCCCATTCCCGTATTAGCAGGATCCAGGAGAGGGCTGAACTCCAAGGAACGTAATGTAGACAGCCTAACTTGATGCAAGCATTAGTGTAATAGTGTCTGCTTTAATATCTCGAAACCTGTGACCTATAGGTCAGAATAACGAGAGTAGGATAGACATATATTAGCATATAGTATATATATTAATTAAAACTTGAAAGTAAGATTTTTTGCTTTATTTGTTGTAGATGAAACTATGGATAATTCCATAAATTTTGGTCAGCACCACCAATATAATCATCATCTGGAGGAAGGTGGTTGAGACGTGGTGGACTAAGTAGCATCCCTTCAGCCATATTCATAATAACATTTGGCATATCAAATATCAAATCTTCATCCATAAAATTATACTCATTATTATTAGGCATCAAATAATTATCCTCCACTTCTCTTGAAACCGCTCTGCTATTACTATTACTACTACTCCTCCCCCCTACTAACGCATCCCCGGCTGCCCCGAGTGCTGCGGCCGCACAGGCTGCAGCAGTCTGGATATCCCGGGGTGAGTTAGTAGCCGGGACAGGCAACGAGGGGGCCGAGTTTGGAAAATTAAGCTCGGCATCCCGACCCTTGAGTGCAAGTGCTGCCACGTCATAAGCGACCGCAGCCATTTCCGGGGTCGGGAATGTACCGAGCCAAATCCGATTAGGAGACCGCGGTTCCCGAATTTCTGACACCCATTTTCCGCTACTTTTCCTTCTTCTTATCCCTTTGTATACCGGGTGTCGTCCTGATCCGTTATTTTCCCCAGAACTTGACATCTGGAATTATAATATATTGTATCAATATATGATTATAGTATTTCGAAATTAGTGTAAGATTCCATTGGATTACGGAAGCCATTTATGGAAGAGGAAGAATAAGCCTAGAGCAGCCAAAATGAAATTGGATAGAAGTGGCAACCAGGTGTAAATGAACTGCTAGGAAATTTTTGGGTGAAAGCCAGAAATATTGTGCTGGATAGATAAAATGGGTTGGAAGGAAATATAAAAACCGCGCATATATACAAGTGTTAATTAGAATAGTGAAATATTTACAAGTTCAAAAAGGGATTTTAGATGTAATAGTAGTGTGTTTTTTTTTTATTTTTTATAGTGCAAAGGTGGAAGAATGTCATAGAATATAATGTGAGACGTTGATACGACGTTACGTTGGCCATATGATGTTAGAATCATTGCATTCATGTATTCAAATATAGGCAAATTAGGTGTCTTACTTGATTATTTTACAAGTGTTTGCACATACTTTATTTGTTATTACTTCATTTGTTTGGTACGACGGATAATGGATAATAATTTTAGAATAAAATACAGAACTATTTTATTTTGAGTACTTTGAGATATATATA
>NW_006238934.1:2614567-2618967 GCF_000226075.1 Solanum tuberosum | reverse complement strand
CCCACCTATATATGTATATAATATTTATAATATATCACACAATGTGTGTATATATATATGTATGTATGTATGTGTGTGTGTTGGGATAACTAATTTGATATTGAGATATCACAATCAATGAGATAATATTGTTTATCTATCTTTCATACCAAACGACCATTAAACAGAGGAGTATAGGGTTACCGGGTTCACCTAAGCCCATGCTCGATCTCCTCTTGAGATCATATATAGTAGTGATATATTTTTTAAAAATATTTAAACATAGATGTGTGAACCCACACTTGAAGTATCATATAATGTCATGTGATAATAATTGGGTACACCTCTCTAATTGAGGCTAGAAATTTGAATAATTTATTTATCTTGTTTTATTTTCCTTCCTAAAATTGGGTAACGCCTCTCTAAGTGGTTTGGATAGATGAAAAATAATTTTGGACCTATAATTTTAAAATTTTAATTATTTTCAATGATAAGAACCTAAATGTTAAATCGATCAAATTTATATCTTAAATCCACCTTTTCGTAATAGTGCATCCATCATCTCAAAATCCTAGATAGCCTCTGCCCTTTCTTGTCTTTTTACTCGATCTGCTTTTTAAAAAAAAATAAACATATATGTTATTTCCTTCTTCCTAAAAAGATTGTCTTAATTAGTTACTATTTGGACAGTTAAAAGATATTTTTTCGTTGATCATAATTTTCTTAAAATATTTTTTAATTATTTTGAATTTTTAATTATTGTGACTTATCATACTTTTTATATAGTTTTTAAATATGTAAATTTTAATTCAAATAAAATTAAAAATCTATGACCAAATCCACACCATACATATATTAGTTTGACCCTTGTAATTCATATCAATACAATCTTTTGGGATCGAGAGAGTACATTTTTTATAATTAGTAAGTAACTCTTTAATTTCAATGACTTACTTAATATATTTAAGATCATACGATTTAAAAGGTTTCAGCTTTTGTACATAATAACACACATTTGGTTCACACTACAAAATTTATAAGTCTCTTTTACTTTTATTAAGAAAGTGAAACTTAAGCTTAACTTAATCACAAAAGTTGGCTCAAGAAGTCAGAATTATTAAAATTACGTCAGAAGAAACTATCGTTCCACCACCGATATGGAAACACTAATACACAACTCATCCCCACACGTCCAAGCCAGGTGACTGAAGTGTGAACAAAATATAATATGAGAACCTAACATCATGAAACAAAAATTAGGTGGGTCTAACTTTGATTCCATGTTAAGAGAATGAAACTTGGGTCTAGAGTTATCAGTATGACCAATGCAAGCATCAATATATGCTTTCACGATTCAAACTTTTAACATATAGGTCACTGAAATGATTTTACTAGTACTTTAAGACTCCAATATTATTCAAATGAAGGAAAACTATATGTTAAAACATAAATAAGGGTAAAATAGACAAACAAAGTTCACTTCTTAAAAAACGTGTAAACAAAAAACACGTAAATATTTTGAGGCGAACAGAGTATTAAAAGAAAAAATTAAACGTTACTTATTTAGATACGAGTTTTGACAATTAATCAACACCCAAGGGTGTGGGGACTAGTGGTCATAAAGTTGGTTGACCACTTTTATGATCAAATTTCGATAGATAGATAGATAGATAGAATACACTAGATGATTTTTTATCATATATTTTAACTTTACTAGACGTACGCACAACCTAATCCGAATACCAAAATTATAAAATATAAAACAAAAATCGAAGGGCAAATCCCTCATGAATAAGAGTAGTTAATTATAAAATTGTTTTTCGTACTTTTAGATGTAATGATGTAATTAAGAATGAACTGTTTACTCGAATAGTAAAAGTACTAAAAATATCACTTGCAGTAATATTTTATATTATCAAAGATCTTTTTATAGTCTACAGCTGGAGCTATCAATAATGTCATTTTCAAATTTTCACCAGTAAGTTATCTTTACCAATTCCACTAGTAACTTATATTTTTATTAACATATAATATAACTCTTATATCCAAATAATGTAAATAATACTATTTTCTAATTCCACCATATTTTAACAAGTATTTAATCAGTTGTTCTATATCCAATAATTATTGAAGTTATGAGTTTAAATTCTCTAATAAATATATAGATAAACTTCTTGATAATGTAACTGGTTATTTGATAAAGAATCAAATTGCATCTATTCAATGTATGCTTTGTCAATAAAAATGTATGTTTTCAGGGAAAATACTTTAATTTTTTTTTCAAAAAATTAAATCGTTTGGTTTGATGCTCATTTTATTTCCCATTTATATCAAGAAAAAATATTTCAAAAATTTCGAACTAAAATTAAATTGATTCTCGACACAATTTTTTCCAAAACTGAAAATCAAAAAATAAATTAAAATTTAATAAAATCAAACAAAAGAATCGAACATCCACCCTAGACATGTTATATAAGGAGTAAATATGAGAAGAAAAGCAACGGTTCAACAACATGACTACCCCTAAAGTCTCCATAAAATTGCGCGCCTTTCTTCAAAATTAGCTAATCATTAATTTTCACTCTTGGTAATAAAATTTATGTCTAATTAGGTATAATCTTTTTAGAAATTGAAGTTATATTGGAACATAATTTGTGAGATAATATAATATGAAAATATAAATCGGAAAAAAGTTAATTTTAATAAAGAGTATAAATTAAATATCGTCACAAAATAAGAGCGCGCCCTCATTTATATTCTCCCTATTTTGTTCTCCCGGCTCTTAACACATTTCATCCCATTTTGGGAAAATTACATGGTTAAGTAAATATATATTAGTTAATTAGTCATCATAGTTATAGTTTTAGCTAATTATCACTTGCGGTCAACATTCAATGATAATTATGTAGGCTGAGATTTCGAGTTTGTATAATTCGCATGTTTGTGAAATTTGTATAACTTTTGTATAAGGTAATTTTGTATAATATAATTTGTATAACTGTCACGCCCCAAACTCGAGGGCCGCAACTGGCTCCTAATGCCAAAACTCAGGCCCGAGCCGACCCTGCTGAACCATTTGCTACTAGCACATGGCAGCCACACGCAATCAAGAAATCAAACAAGTATATCTCGGCTTAAAACTAAGTCATCGGCCGGCAAGGCCCCTGTCAACTGATCTATAAAAGAAACAGCTACTCCCAGGAGATCATATAAATAAATAGACAACTAGTACAGAAGTCCTGATTGGGCCGTCGAGGCCACCATGATATCTATACCAAAATTAAAAGCAAGTATATATCAATACAATACATCAAACAGCTCACAAGCTTCCGCAAACCAACAACATAGGCCAGCATGGCCATAACGTAGCTATAAACCCCACACACTAGTCTGCAAGCCTCTAAGAGTAGTAAAGATTGGTGGGACAGCGCCCCAGCCTACCCATAAAGATATATACAACAAAAGTTAACAAACCTCCCAACTCTGGCAGCTCCGGAGGAAAGGGGCTAGCCAACTAGATAAAAGTCAATCCTGCTGCTGAGGAGGTCTACTCAGTCGTCTGTTAGGACCTGCATGCATGAATGCAGCGCCCCCAAGGCAATGGGGCGTCAGTACAAAATAATGTACAGAGTATGAAAGGCAATAGACTATGATGAGGTATCCTGATATACTGGAATAATCTGATAAATAAATCAAGGATAAGATAATTGTACTGACCTGCTCCTAAATCTAAACGTATCAAAAATAATAAAATAACAACCTAGCCAAGCCCCCATAAGCTCGGCAGGTACAAACAGCACACAAGACCACCTACTCAGGCCCCCATAAGCCCAGAAGGTGCCAATCAGTCTATATATCCCTATCGATAGTCCCTTAGCCCTGTAGGCAATCACATAGTCCCTTAGGTATTAATATAGCCCCATAACAGCACATAGTTCTCTTAGGTATCAACATAGCTTATAGACAACTCATAGCCCTCTTAGGCAACAACATAGCCATGTAGGAAGCCCATAGCCTTCTTAGGCGTCAATAAAGCCCTATAGGCAACTCATAGCCCTTCTAGGCATCAATATAGCCCCGTAGGCAACATATAGCCCTTTTAGTTATCTATTTAGCCCCGTAGGTTGAACATAGCCCTTCTAGACATAAATCACATTCCTGCAGCTAACCAGAATAGCCCCAACGGCAATAATAACAATCAAATCGTTAAAAGCGAGCAATCTAAGCAACCTGTACAAATAGCCTCTAAGTTGTGTCCAACATTGGGACGCTACAAACTGAATAAGAATCCCAACAAGGGAGGATTATATCAACCTGAGCAACCAATAATCAACAAAAACGGCTACAAGTATATCAAGTATATTAAGGAACATGTAATAAGTAGGGAATAGCCTTAACATACCTTTTTTCGCTGAATTCAC
>NW_006238934.1:2597590-2614150 GCF_000226075.1 Solanum tuberosum | reverse complement strand
TATATTTAGCTTAAAATGAAGAAAAAACTCGAAGAAGAAGATATATACAACTTTCCACCGACCTAGGGCCCCACCTCACGTGCCTGCTTGCGCAGTCCCACGAAAATGCGAATATCTCTCTATTCTGAAGTTGTATGAATGAACGGTTTGATGCGTTGGAAACTAGACTCGTAGACCTTCGATTCGATAGTTTGTGGACCCCATAACTCTTTATAGATTGGGAGAAAACCTCCAAAACATTTGACCCAAATTTCAGAGAAATCTTTAAGAAGGAACTTACGATAACTTCCGCCAACTTTTATTTTGCCACTTACCTAACTTCAAAACATGAGATGCAACACTTGAACACTTAAATTAGGACATACCACATCATTCTAAATTTATTACCCACCCTCCTTGTCTTTCCGTGGAGATACGAGTAATTTTAGACGTTTCAAAAAGTCGGGGTGTTACAATAACTGTGTAAAGTTCGGATGTTTGTATAAATTTGTTATTTCGAGTTTATACATAAATAGTTCAATTATACAAACATACCGTGAATTATACAAACTCACCCGCAAATTATACAAATCCGTGAATTATACAAACGAGGAAGCTTAAATTGTAGATACAACCCATAAATATGTAAACTATAGTTATGACACATAATTAAGTTTATTATAATGGCTATTTGCAAAAATTCCCCTTTCATCTTTCACTTCCGTAGCTCCCATTCCACCACAGCACCACCCTACCCTCCACCTCCATCTCTCATACGTTCAATTTATCTAAATTATATAAAAATGTTTCTAAAATAATATTTTTTGCTTATATACAACTAACACAAAAAAAGTAAATAAAAAATCCACTTATTCATGAAATTTCCTTCCTCCCGAACATACGCACAAAAAAAAAAGTAAGAAAGAGTATAGTAATATTCAGAACGGGGCATGATTAAATGAAGAAATAAATCAAATCATAGTACTAAAAAATAAAATGTAGAAATTTTGATTCATAAGAAAGAGATGGGGGGGTTGAATTTTGAGAAATCAGAATGCCGTGTAAAATATATATAAATTCAGCGCGTTGCCGCCTGCCGTCTGCGGCGTTTCCCGGCTAGTTGCAATGTAAAAACTTCACATCAATTGATATCTAATCTTTATATCCACTTTTCGTTTCAATTTATTTAGTCTATTTAATTCAGCAGGGGTGTATGTAGGAGGGGCTTATCGGGTTCACGTGAACTCAAACTCTTCTCTCGAGATCATGTAGAATAGTATTATAATTATTTAAATATAGATCATGTGTGAATCTACACTCGAATTATTATATAATGTGATGATGATTGGATGCACTTTTTTAAGTGAGGATAAAGATTTAAATGTTATATCTATCTTTGTCTTTTTCGTTCTAAAATTGGGTAACACCTCTCACATATATAAGAATTGATTTTGGACCTGTAATTTTAAATGTTTACCAAGTTCAAGTGATAAAACCTAATTGTCAAACCCATCAAATTTATATATTAGATCTACTTTTTTCGTAATAGTACACCTATCCTTTCGAAAATTTGGATATATCTCTGTAAAATTTGGTAGCGAGTTTTAAGAAAAATAAAGAATGGTTTTTTTGTGGTTTTAAATTTAAAATACGTCAAATGCATTAAAATATTCTTGGTGATCTTGTGATATTAAAAGTGTTGCGTAGAAAGTTCAAATTAAAAAATTGTTTAAAAAAATACATTATTTTTCAAACGAACTGCAAAAAGGAGTGGACCAAATAAACTAAAACGAAAAAAATATTATGTGGACAGAATGAACAACCAATGAGAGCTTACCGCACTATTTTTCACCTATTTGGTTACTATAATTCACATGACACTAACATCTTAACCTTACTTTACACCTTCACTTCAACTACTAAAATATATGTTAGTGGTATATATTTTACAACAACTTTCACATATAACAAATATAAAAATTATATTTATATGTTATAGTTATTAGTTTGCATAATTGCGCTCCATAGCAAATTTTATGGTTGTTATGAAGCTTTTTGATTTGTATAATTCGCTACAAACATCCAATTTTATACAAATTGTTCAATTTTGTATTAAATTCATTTATACATTGTAATTTGTATAATAAGATATGTATTTGTATAATTATAAGTGTATAGGACGAAAATATATATATTTGTATTTGTATATACACTTTTCTCTCGCTTTATATAAACAAAAACACATTTTATACCGAAATGTATAAAATGACTAATTGTATACCGAAAATGGCTAATTGTATATCGAATCATATGGCAAAAAAAGGGAATGTTTGCTGCGAATTACAATTAAAATAAAGGCCTAAGTCATCCACAACCACTCAAAGTTGTTTGTATATTTCACTTAAACACCTCAATTAAGATTTGTACTTATTGAACATCTTATTTGTTCAAAAGTCATTCCTATTAAACACAAAATGCTGACATGGCTAAAAAAATGTGTTCCACCCTCCTTAAGCGCGTTAAACAATTGATTTTTTATTTTTTATTTATTTTCCAACTTATACTACTAATATTTTTTAAAATTAATTAACAAAAAGAAATGAAAAAAGAAGAAGAAAAGTCGTCTTCTTCCCCACACCCCCTCTTTTCATCATCTCCTTCACCCACACCCCTTCCACCTCTCTCTTTCTTTCTCTCACTCTCTCCAACTCTTTTTGGTTTTTTCCTTCTTTCATTTTTTAGTTATTACATAGATCTAAGTTTCATATTTTTCGGCATAACTTCATTTTTCCGATGAAGATAATATTTTTTTCTGGCAAAAGTTAATTATTTTCATATAATTGTAATAAATGATTAGTAATGGAAAGAAAATGAATTGAATAAGTGAAAACTTTTGATGTTATTCGGTTGAAATGGGAATTAATTTTTAGCTTGGGTGCGCAACCATGTCATACTACTTGGGGCGAAGAGGCAAGGCTTACTCATTGTGATCACGATACCGATGGGAAAGTGATAGTACATTTGACGAAGAAGAGGACTGGTGGCGTGGGTGTGTAGGTGGCTTTTTTTAGAAAAATTGTTTTTTAATTTTTTAGTTAGTTTTTTTAAAAAATAATTAAAATAGACTAAAATAGTTACTTTTTTAGAATTTCAATTTTAAAATACATTTTTAGATTTAAATTACACATGTCATCATTTAATTTATCAATCTGTCATGTCACTGCCATGTCACAACAAGTGTATTACACACATTTCATATTTTGGCTAATTGTCAAAAAAGTGTCAAATAGGTATCAATTTTAAGGGGTATAGGTGTTCAATAGGTACAAGCTTTAGTTGATGTGTTTAAACGAATTATGCGGACAACTTTAAGGGATCGTGGATGACTTAAGCTTAAAATAAACTATGGCTGTAGCATTTAATTTGAATTAATAGTTTGTTATTTCATACAATTTTCCCTATATTTTATATACCTAATATTATTATCCTTTTTTTCATATATATATTTCATATTTGCTAGATATGTGTAGGGAAGTTGAATATTAATCAGGTTTGTTTTATCTATAATTCCACAAATGAGGTCCGAAGAAACTGTATGCCCCTTTCCTTCCATTACTCTTCATTTTGAGAAAACATGTGGTTAGAAACCAATTAGAGTACGTAATGGCTTTTAAATCAAACATGTTTTATTTTTGTCAGAACTAATTTGATTTGACTTATAAATCAAACGACTTCTTTTTTTCAAAACTAATTTGATTGGATTTATAAATCAAATATCTTACTCTCATTCATAGGCAAATATATTTACAAGGACAATTCAAATTAGGTAAAAAATTATAAGTAGTCATTTTCGATCTTCGTAATTGAAAAATAATCGTTGACAAGTGAAGATATTCCATAAAATTTCACCCGTAAAACTTGGAAACTCCATGGCACTAGCTATTTTTTAAAGGGAAAATTACGTATATAAGCAAATATATAATAATTAATTACTTAACATAGCTATAGTTTGCCTTAATTACAATTCGTGGCCTACTTTTAGTCATAATTACGCAGCTCAACTTTTTAGTTTTGTATAATTCGCACGTTGTATAATTCGAATTTTGTATAATATAATTTGTATAAATTTTGTATAATTCGTAATTTGTATAATATAATTTGAATAATTGTTTACACTTCTGATGTTTGTAATTGTATAAATTCGTTATTTCGAGTTTATACAAAAATAACTTAATTATACAAATGTACCCGCGAATTATACAAATCTGCGAATTTATACAAATCCGCTAATTATACAAACGAGATAGCTTAAATTGTAGCTACAACCATAAATATGCAAACTATAGCTATAGAGCATAATTAAGTTTATTATAGTGGCTATTTGCGAAAGTTCCTCTTTTTTAAAATTAGAAACCATTGGGAGCGCAATTTCATCGTCAATTCAGAATGTAGATGGGCCTCAAGTTACAATTAAGGCCCACCTAAATGGGCCTGTTTTCAATCACTTTGTCCTGGCGAGAAGATGCCCCATACACTAACTTTAGTTGGGCCAACAATTTCAGGCCTTCAAAACTTTATTTTACACATTTTTGTATATGATGAGGTGTGTCATTAATATGTGAATTGTGTGAGAATATCTGCTGAACATTTTTTCGTTGAAAATCATACTCTCTCCGTCTCATTTTGAGATATCATTTGACTTGACATGGTGTTTAAGAAAAACTATTGAAACTTGTGGTCCAAAACAACTCTTAGATATTTGTGTTGCTGAAATCATTTCGTTAAGGATAAAAATATTTTTTTTCTAATTATAATAAGATATTTTTGGGACGATAAACAAAGAATAATTTTGTAACATTAGTTCTTAAGTATGATGATTAAGTCTCTTTTTTTCTCATCTTTGGGGTGACAACTTATGATTCCCATATCAAATGATAAAGACAATTTTAAAATACAATGAATCACACTTCACCAAATTAAAAGGTAAGTAGCCAACCACTTTTTGTTGCGGCTGCTTTATTTCTGGCCACCAATCAAATCTTCTTTTCATCATTTTTTTTCTTCAACATTCCAAATTGCTTATGCATTTGTGTTTCAATTTGTTTGTTATATTTATTTATTTTGGTACGAAATTTTAAAAAATACTGAAACTTTTTGAATATTCTAATTTTAATTTAAGGATCATTGTAATAAAAATATTTTTTAATGATAATAGTTTAATTGCGTTAAATATATATTTTTCACTGCAATTAGCATTTTTTGTAAATGTCTCTATAACCTTTATCGACATTGATCTAATAACAATTAACTAATGTCGATACGACTTTTGCACTTTTTATTAATTAATGTGTACATTCATTATTGTTAAAAATATTTTTATTTTACTCGTAGATATGTCACATTGGGAAGGACCTAACTTTCGAATTACGAGTTTGACAAAATTCAACATTTTTAATGCAATATTTAGAATCTACAAACTCAAAATTCTAGTTCAGACTCTAATTTCACAATATCCTTCGTAGTATTTTGACCATGTATAATATAATATATATGAATTTTTCTCCTCCATGTATACATGAATAAAAGTTTATTATTATTAATAATAATAATTATAATAATAATAATAATAATAATAATAATGTAAGTTTCATGTGACATTCGCATTTCACTAGTAATTACTCCAATAGTTGTGAGTTGTGACTCACTCACTTTTAATATTGGTAATTATTCAGCTTCCATTGAAAGAATAATTAGAAAATTAACTTTTATTATGAATTGATAGGGTCTTGATTAAATCTTAATCCATTATGAAATTTGTACAAGAGGACCCTACCAAATATTTCTGGATGAATCTGAATAATCCCATCGATCCATAAGAACTAAGGTTTGTTTATTAACTTTAAACTTTTTCAATAAACATACTTATTGTTTGATTAATTAGTAGCATCTTTAATTTGGTGGAGTCTTGATTTTGTGGGTCCTAAATATTTAGAAATTCTTAATCTCATATTAATTTGGACCCACGAAACATGTGTTGATAGAGACCTGTCAAACTAAATTTCTGATATGTAATCATCTTTGTTAAGAAGCGTTTTATCTTTAATATGGATTTTTCAATACAATTTGAATTTACTGGCTCCAAATGGATACTGGAGGTGAATACAAAATTTAAAAAAATGTTAATTTTTCTTGATATTCATTTTAGTCCAATTTATGTGATATGATTTTGTTGAATTAGTATGGAGTCTAAAAAAATACAAATTTATAAAATTTATGGTTTTAAAGATTGAAGTCTTATAGTTATATAGCTATATAGGTAATTTTGTAATTTTAAACCTGACATGTTATGTTTTATGGTTATAAAAGTTCATTAACGATGAAATAAAATGTGTAAATTTAATTATTTTAAAATTATAAATGTGTTATTTATTTTATAAATAAACTAAAAGTTAAATATGTCAGATAAATTGAAACGGATTTAACATATATAATGTTTGTATATTTGTTGGTAAAAAGTTATTATGAAGGTGTATCTTTTTTTAATTTTTGGGCAATGATCCTTATCATTGTCAATTTTTCATTATATTAAGAAGGACAAGGCTCTTGATTAAGCTCTAAATGGCAGACAAAGTCCTCCAATTTCTTCTAAAAATTATATATGACCAAACAAACTCTCATGAAGTATTTTTTTTCTTCTTCTTCTTCTTCTAAATTTCCTAATGTAAATGTTTCATATAAGAAAATTAGATTAATCAATGTCCAAAATACATGAGGTAGTTAGTTAATTTGGTGTTAGGGAATTGAACGAAGTAAATCCTCTTTTAGACAAGCCATTTGTCATAGACGTAACCAATTCTTTTCAATTATCTGATATTCAAAACTTACTAACTCGAATAATTTAACCTCACGCTAAGTGAGTCCACAAAAGAGAGTAATTCGATTTCTATCGAAAAAAAATTCCATTTATAGTGCATGCTTGAAATTTGAATTCGAGATATCTTATTTAAAGCAAAGGAATTCCAACAACTTCACTAATACTCTATATATGTAGTACAAACACCATCAACTCGATTTTTTCGATCAAATTTATAATAACTTATATGGTCGTCCAAATTAATAAATTATCCATTAAAATCATTTATATTTATTTTATATCAATAAAATCACTTAATTAATATCAATTTACGAAGCTAGACATTTACAATGTAAAACTGTCTATCTATCCAAACCTAAAAACCATACACTATAATGTTAAACCTTGAATATCATCTATTTATATTGTATACAATACAATTTAACCTTACATTTTTATTTTATCTTTAATAAAAATGAGTTATAGCCCGAAAATATTTATAACTTATTTTAAACGATAATTTTATAAAAAAAAAACCTTTTCTTTCTTAAATTTCTTAATCTATCAAATATCATCACACAAATTGAAACGAAAAATACAGATAAAGCCAGCTAAGTGAGTAGGGTATACTTTCCTATTATGCAAAAACAAGCACATAGTCCCCTCCCACAGCTTTCAAAATTCATACCCGTTTTTTATCGATGTATATAATAAAATAATAAACCTTTCTATGTCACATAGTAGGCCCTCAATTATGCAACTTTATTATTATTTTCAATAGCACCATCTTTGTACTATAATATTTTAAATTTCATTTCAACTTTAATAATTAACTATGGAGAAAAGGTGATGTGGAATTTAGTTTAGTTTAGTGCAAATAGTCTTTCTTCTTATATTATTTGTGAAATTTTACGGAGTATGTTGTTATCGTACGTAATAGTGAATATGGACCAGTACTCAAAAGTAACTACTGATTACTTGTGCTAGCTAGCTCTGTCTTCTGCAAGTTAAAGCCAAGTACATTGTCCACATGTTTATCACAATGTCAATGCATGGGCGTAATTTATGTAACAACTTTCTCTTCATCAACAAGTCATCAGAGATGTGAAGTTTTTCATTCAGAACGTTGTTAGAGTTTTAGTTACAAATTCGATATATTTTACTTCTTTCGTCTCATTTTATGTGACATTTTTTTTTAGTCTGTCTCAAAAAGAATGTCATCTTGCTATAATTGAAAATGATTTAACTTGAAAAATTCCCTTTTACCCTTAATGAAATGAATTACTATCACACAAATATTCAAGGATTGTTTTAGATCATAAGTTCAAAAAATCTTCATTTTTTTCTTAAACAATGTGTCAAGTCAAAAGGCGTCACATAAAATGAGACGGAGGGAGTAGTAGTTTAGGCCAAAATTTTGTATTTGATATAAATAACTTATTCAAAAATTAATATTTTAAGAAATAGCTTTGAACTTAGATGATGTCTGTTTATGTTATTTATGAATGAAGATCAGATAAAATTGTTTTAGCGGGAACTGAAATTGTGATTAAGTGTTCATGTTTTTTATAAGAAAACAATCATCTACACGGAGTGCTATTTGTCTACTTATTGCATTAGTCACGTTTATTTTAAAGTCTTATTTAACTCGTTTGATGTGAAGCACTTTCATACATGTATCCAGACTTCATAGCTTGAAACAACTTATCCTTATTCTTTTTCCTATACTGAGACATCACCAACAAATCAAGCCATCGAAGTTCCTATTGACATACATTGTATTTATTTTAAGAAATTCAATTACGTTTTTTTTTTCATTCATGTGTTTGATGAAAGGGAGACAAAGGCAGCTTTGAGTACTACACTTAGGTGGGTGGGTGGTTACTTTTGATTGGCCATGGATTTTGGGCGGTTTGGATTCTTCTTTTGGGGGGAGATTTACTTTCAAGTAGGGAAGCAGGTCCACTCGGGAGCATATTCAGAATTTAATTGTTTATGAGTTTAATATTTAAGAATTTTGGGATTAAAATTATTATATTTTTAAAGTTATGAGTTAGTATTTGTAATTTTTTGGAAACTTATAGATAAGTTTATATTCAGGATTGAAAATATTGGATTCAGACAAATTCTCTATAGATATGCTACATAAATTCTCTTTGTGTGGTCACTCTTTTTTATTCGTAGTTTATAGATTTTGAGGTTGATTTTCAAAAAACAATTGAAAATATTATTTCTTTGTAAAATTTGATTAGCTTTTGAAAATTTACCAAAATCCGACCTAAATCACTTTCATTCACAGAACTTTAATTTTTCTTTTAAATATAATTCATGTTCAAACGTCACTTCAAATTTCAAGAACTTTTTCTTGACATTGTCAAGCTGGATGACTTTAGAATGATCACAAAACAAATAGAAAAAAATTGTTAGGGATGATTTATGATACGTTAAAAATGACTAGCGACACAATTTCATTAGTTTCAAATGTTTGAGGTTGATAATAACTAATGATCGCGAATAGAAGTCTCTCATTTCAAATAGTTCAGGGGCAAAATTTATCAATTTTCTTTTGAATTGGAGCAACCATTAGTTTGGAAAGCATTTTTGAATTACTAATGATCGATATGAACTGCTTATATAGTTAACGATAAGAATATTTTTGTATAGGTTATTTTAGATCTTATCGTGTGTTACGTCTGCACCACATGTATATATGTTGCTAATAAAGATTAAGGAAATACAAATGTATAATTTGTGCTTGTATAAAGCGAGAGAGAGACTGGATATATAAATACAAATGTTTGAACTCGATTCAATTGTATACCGATACAAATTCTATGCAGATGTACAAATACAATCATTGATACATATACATACTAGTTGCATATATACAATTATCTAACCGATATACAAATACAAATCACCTTTCTCCACCCTCTGCCCTCTGCCCTCTCTCTCTCGCCTCTCTCTCCTCCCTCTCCCAATATCACTCGCCTCTCTCCTCCCTCTAACATGTAGCTACGAATTGTAATTAGCAAACTACAGATATTGAGCCTAATTAAGTTATTTTGAATGGCTATATGCGAAAACTCCTCCTAAATAAAATATAGTGACTTTTTCACTCTTATTTGTGTATTTTCTTCAAGATTTTGTACTTCACATTTTGTGTGATTAATTATATACAAGGACACTACTACAATAAGGCGTAACGTAACTATATAAAATAGAAAGTACTCTGCTTCTACTATCATTTTCATTATCTCAGCTACCTCCAAAACCCTAAGCATTTCCTCTATTAATTTTTATTATTAATAGTAGAAAAAACAAAAAAATGTAATTGAACAAATTAATGCTGAATTTATATATGAGTAGTGCATTAATATTTATTCACGTTCGTAATTGCACAATCAAAATTTTCATTAAATAGGTTCAAGATATTTTTATATAAAAATCTATTTTAACAAAATACAAATAAGATAGAAGTATTGAAAACTTGGTGTTAGTTTGGTTTCAACTATTGACAGTCTTAAAAACATTCTTTACTTGACTAACTGAACTTAAATACACTCTGATCTTGCTATTTTAGACCACTTGTTATGTCATGTGGCAGATCAAAAATGTATTTAAGTTTAGTTAACCAAGTAGATGGATATTTTTTAATTAGACGGTCAATAGTTCAGAGACGAAACTAATAATTACTTCAAATTCAAAGATATTTTCAATAATTTTTCATCAAAAAAGATTAAGATGAACCCCGAGACCTTACTAGCTCCACCTCTGCATGTACGTCCAGAAGCAACAGAAAGAAAAAAAAAAGTGAACAAGCTTTTACATTCCAGCTGCCTGTGAACAGTGAGAAATGGGTCCATATAAATTCATTCCTTTATAGCTCCCCTTTTTATATAGTCTCAAATACTAAAAAAATAAACTTTTTTAATTCGACACGATCCGGGTCTGCCGCTTCTATTATCATCTCATTACTCTTGCTTTCTGTCACTTTTCTTATTAATATTTGATTTTAAGCCACTAATTTTAATTCCTCTTCATCCATCTTCTTACCCAAATACTGCGCTGCAGCTTTTTTGGGAGAAAGAAATGGATGATCATCAGTATGGTATGATGGATCTAACACAGTACCTAAATGGAAGGCCTTTATTTCCTTCAGTTTCACCAAATCTGACACCAGATTTATTATGTGGTAACCAACATTTCGATATGTTAATGGCTACTACTACTGCTACAACAACTACTACTCATGTGCCTCAACACGACAACTATCTTCCTCATCATCATCATTATCATTATCATCACGGGTTTCTTCCCGAATCTAGCACCGTGGCAGCTGCCACTGGAGCTAGTGTTAGTGGTGGGTGCACGTTAAGCGCGCTGGAGATGGAGGGTGGAAATGGGAGGTGGCCAAGGCAAGAGACACTTACACTACTTGAAGTTAGATCACAACTTGATTCTAAGTTCAAAGAAGCTATTCAAAAAGGTCCCCTTTGGGATGAAGTCTCTAGGTACATCTCTCACAAATTCTTAACCTAATTCTTTTAAAACAAATTGCGTGACAGAGTACTTTTGATTACTTAATTATATTATTTCTCGCGATTGCTACTACTAAAAAATATTCATTTTCTTAATGAAATATGTTAGAAATAGCTTGTAGAAACTAACAGAGGTGAAGTCACGAATTTTGCTAAGGATGTGCCTTAAAATATACCGTAGTAGTAATATACATGTACAAAAAGTAAATTTTGGACCATATATTTAGTATAATCTTCTATATTCACGGTATAATTTTTCGATTAAGATTTTCAACTAATAACTCTTCACTATTTCCAACAGTATTCTGAACATTCTTGGAAAATCCGCAGATTTCTGATACTTAAATCACTATTTATATAACCTAATTCTCTTAAAAAACACACTTTCGATGAACAAATTGTGTGACAGTGTATTTTGAATTACTTAATTATATTATGTCTAATGATTATTATTATTACTAATACTACTACAAAACAGTCGTATTTTTAATGGAATTTTCGGTGAAATCTATGAGAAATAGCTTGTTGAAACCATCATAGCCAAAGTCAGGAATTTTACTCAGGATACTTAAAATATACCGTAGTAATATACATGTACAAAAAGTAAATAATCCTCTACACACTTTATAATTTTTCGATAAAAGAATTTCACTAATTTTTTTTATACATGTTAGAGCACCAAAATTTAACTATATACTAGTTTAATTACTTCTTCTTCCTCATTTATTTTCAAATTATGAGATTCTTTTATGTGAGGGTTTTTAATTTCTGGATAGGCAAGCAGACTCTTGAGTGAATTAATTAATTTGGTTACTATTTTTGTGTAAGAAAATGACACTTGAGTTGAAGAATGAGGTGTACTTATTTTTATCTTTTTTTCTGATAATTTATCAGCACATAATTTGAGAATGAGTAGTCTTATTAATTCAAAGGACACTTTTTTACTTCATTTTAGTTAAAGAAAAAATGGCAGAATATCTTTTGGAAGGCCAAGTACCCTATTTTATCATGCTTATGTCAATATCACTTGAACTTGTTGCATCATTTGGTTTTAGGGCTCCTTCCTTAGTTTCTTCATCGTCTCTGTTTTAATTTATATGACACTATATTTTCTAAATGAGTAACTTTAAATGTCTCGTTTTACTCTTATAACCACATTAAACTAAATTCCGTTCTTTTCTTTAAAAAATAAAACAATTACTTAAAACTAAAATCAAACCAAAATATTCATGGGTGTACCCTTAATAACATGCTTTTATAACCATGGTCGGTTTGATTCGATTCTTTTTATTTTTTTGGTTTAAAACAAAACCAATTTTTTTTAAAAAAAAAGTTATCTTTATGATTTGGTTCAATTTTTCGATTTTTGCATGAACACACCTACCTGACCGGTTTATAAGTTCTATGGGTTTTGTTTATGTGTGACAAGTCTTTCTTTCTAGATTGAAACTTCGTATCTAGTCAAACAACGTTATATAGAATAAAATAGACAAGATATTAAGTATATCATAATATTCTATAATTATGCTACTTATTTAGTTTCCTCTTCATCTTTTTTAGGATTATGTCTGAGGAATATAGATATCAAAGGAGTGGGAAAAAGTGTAGGGAAAAATTTGAGAATTTGTACAAATACTACAAGAAGACTAAAGGTGGGAAAGCTGGTAGACAAGATGGTAAACATTATAGATACTTTAGACAACTTGAAGCTCTTTATGGTAAAACAAGCAACACAATTAATACAAACACATTTCATCATCAAGTACACTACAATCAAGAACCTCATCATTGTCCTAAGCTCTCTGACAACAATCTCTATGATTCCTCTGATTCTGATGACTCAGATAATTCGTCTAATGATGAAAATGATGATTCAAAGAGGAAGAATATTAAGAAAAAAGGGAAAAGGAGTTGGAAAGGTAAGATAAGAGACTTTATGGATATACAAATGAGGAAATTAATGGAAAAACAAGATATTTGGTTAGAGAAAATGATGAAGACAATTGAAGATAAGGAACAAGAGAGGGTTTTAAGGGAAGAAGAATGGAGGAAAAAAGAGGAAATTAGGTTAGAAAAACAACAAAAATTTTGGGCTGATGAGAGAGCATGGATTGAAGCGCGCGACGCAGTTTTAATCGGTACATTACGTAAATTAAATGGAGAAAAAATCATGAAGAGTAGTACTACAAATTATAATGATGAAAATGGTTCAATGTTTTATTACAACAAGAAGCAAAAGGAAATGAATTCACTGAGTTCATCATGTTATAATAATTTCCAAATCAAGAATGAAGAAGAACGGAGAATATCATATTGTGAAACATCAAGACATGTGCCAAATATTCATGATACAATTGATGATGGCTATGTTGCTCGGATTCTTTAAAAGTGTAGTATTGCATGTTTCACGATAATATTTCTGAAGAGAGAAAAGAGAAGAATTTGTGGTAGGAGGTAAGTGGTTTAAATTTGACTATGGTATTTTTGTTTTATTGAGGCTGCTAGTTGATTAATTATTATTTTCTTGTGGAATTTAGTGGGATTGAAGTTGACTAATCCTAGGAGATTAGATTTGGATCTATTTATATCTTAATGTTTAATTATTTCTAGATATTCTTTTGAGATTTCTTTCTTCATATATGTTGGTCTGATGTGCTTAATATTTCTTTAATTTTTTCTCTCTCTTTAATTTGTTGGTTTAATTTCCTCCTGGCTTCTACTTGGATTTGCTAATCATATAATTAATCATCAAATGCCTTGTAATATTCATTTTCTAACTTGAACATGCTGGAATAATTTGGTAATTTTCCTTAATTAATTAATATCCCTATTTTTTAAGGACTTTGTAGTGGTGAAACATATCACACAATATTTACAGTAAGCTTTAATTTCTTATAACTTTTCTACACATATTTATAAAAAATTTACACTAGCTACCAGAGTGTCCATAAAATATTTTTAGGAAAGTTTCTTTTAAAATGTGGAATTTGAAATCTTACAAATTAGATTTGTTACCTATATATGTAACAGATAAAGATGACATGATAGTGTATTTGTATCACGATTTCTTAATAATCGTAGTTACATGATATATATTAAATTAAAATTTAACATTTATATACAATATAATATTTTTACGAAAGGATATCGCTTGACACCCCTTGAGTAAGGGTAGGTCCGCCCCTGCCCACAACTCAAACCCAAATTCCATTTCACCACAACTGTTAGGGCCCGTTTGGCCATAGATTTCCCAAGTAAAACTTGGGGAAAAATTTGGCAAATATTGTTTGTCCAAACACTTTCTCATTATTTGGCAAATTATTTTGGCAAATAACCCAAATTCCCAAATACTAGTTTTTTCTAGTATTTGGGCCAAATCTCATTATTTGGAAAGTTTTAAAAATTCAAATTTTAACACCAACTTTTATCTTTTACAAAAATACTTTATTTATTAACACCAACCAACTCAATCAAATCTTCATCTGCTAACTAACTCAATTAATAAAATTTTTCTATTATAAAGAGCATACATGTACAAGAGCTTTTATACCCATGCATCTTTTTTAACGATGCGACTATTTACTGTAATGATGCTTTTTGATTTGTTGCGGAAGTCATGAATCTTGTTACGCGACATTTCTATTTTGCTATGTAATACAAATTTATGGTTAGTTTTGATAGTTTTAAAAACTTATGGGCATAAGTCATATTTCTTAAAAAATTGAAATATATTTCCCAAATACTATGGCCAAACACATGGTGAAATTTCACCCAAATCTTCACCCAAATAATATTTGCCAAATATATTTAGAAATCTATGGCCAAACGCTAGCTAAGTTTATAATTACAACACAAATATTACCATATATATTCTCACCTCAATGAATCGTTTAATCATATGATAAATCAATATGATTTAACGTGGAGTAAATATTTACCCATTTATACTATGGTTTGCAGGGCTTATTTACATACATGGTCAGATTTTCCAATTTGGATAATGAGGTGAAAACTAGACAAGTACCTTTGTTATAGTATATCACAGTTACTTGTCAAATCAATGCCATCATCCATGCATATATAATATTTCTTTCTTTTTTTATGACACAACAATTCATCAAATTTTCATGAAGATTTGTTTAATAACTTGTTTGGAGTGAATATAAATTGTTTTGGAGATTTTAGTAAAACATTGGAAGAAGACAATTTATTTCATGAGAAAAGAATTAAACAGAGAATAAAGCTAGGAAACTGATTGATCAGTTTTGCCATTTCTAGTCATCTTGTGAGTCTAGATGGGAAGCTTCTTACTCCCTCCTCTGTCTCAATTTATGTGATACTTTTCAAATTTCGAGATTCAAATAAGTTTATTTCTGATCGTAATTTTTTCATATAGCTTTTGAATATTTTGAATTGTTAATCATTGTGACTTACAGTACTTTTTACGTAGTTTACAAATATATAAATTTTATTTCAAAAATCTGAAGATTTCATGCGCAAATTTCCAATTAAGCATAAATTGTTTACTCTTGAAAAAATAAAAAGTGCCACATAAATTGGAACAGGGGAGGTATTATTTTACTACATTCGTCGTTTCAGTTTGTTTGTCTGGTTTGAGCTACGCACGAAGTTTTAAGAAAATACAAAGAAACTTTCAAATTTTGTGTTTGTCTGGTTTGAGCTACACACGAAGTTTTAAGAAAATACAAAGAAACTTTCAAATTTTGTGGTGTTGAACTTGAAAAAATATTCTTTAATCTTATGATTTTAAATCTATCATGGAAAAAGATAGAATTAAAAGAATTATCAAAAAAGAAAATAAAACAAAATTAAATAGACCTAAAAAACATAACACGAATAAATTGAAACGGAGAGTAACAGACTGTCCACAAGAAGACTGATCAGAAACGCTATCAGTAAATTCAGTAGTATTCATTAATACTACAAGACAGATCGAAAAGAAGAAAAAAAAACCTCTTTAATACATGTAGTATTGTTGATTTGCCAACATCTTACACTACTCAGAAACAGATCTCTGCAAACAATAGTTTCTCACACTATTCATCTAATTATGGATGTCGTGTCCACGATGATAATAATAATAATAATAACATATTCAATATGATTTCACGGGATCTGCATTTTAGCTTGGGGGGGGGGGGGGGGGGGTTTTTTTTTTTTGCATAT
>NW_006238934.1:2561652-2597577 GCF_000226075.1 Solanum tuberosum | reverse complement strand
TATTTTTTGTCGAAACTTTATTGAGGAAATTTCTGGAAAACTTTATTATAGAGTTCAATTACTCAAGGGGGGCGATAGTTTGTTTAATTACAAATTACTATGTCTTAATTTTCTTCGATATACACTGTATCCGATACATGACTCACAAATATTCCTTATGTATACGTAACTAATAATCGCAGAGGGAATCCGAATCTTGAGTGAACCTCAAAGCCATACTAGCCTGGAGTTATTTCTTTCGATGGATAACCAATTCCATTTCAAATACAACAAGTCCATTATGCACTTGAAGTGAGCTTGAGTTTGCCTGATCGTCTGTAGGATTGGCCTTATGAGAAGAGACTTGAGATACAGGGCATGTTCATTGTAGATCTATGATCTCACACTAGAATTATTTGAAAATGAAGTAACATAAAGATAATGACATGCAAAACCAAAGTTTAATATGTAAAACCCCATCAACAGGGCATAAATTCGATAACATAATCTAGATTACCACACTAATAAAGATTAAAGACTCCTAACAATGTCACAAAGCCGACGTTTCTCAAGCTTTTATTGAACAAATATTGTGACAAAAAGAAAAGACTAGCACACTATGACCAGTAAAAGACACTTCTAGTAAACCATCCTGCAAAACCTCATCATCAAAACAGAAACCAAACAGAATAATGTCCTAATACTTGTAGTCCTTGACGTGAAGGCTCTCGGAAGCACCGTCGCCCAAGTTGGAACTACCGGCATACTTTCCGAGGGTAGCCTCAGAGTTGGCCTTGCACCTTGTGAGGAGTGCAGCTTGGGCCTTCCCAATATTCTCCTCCTTTCCTGACCAGGCCTTGAGGGTGCTCTGCTGGAGAGCACGTCCGAAGGAGAAGGAGAGGGTCCAGGGCTTCTTGGTTTGAAGTTTGTTCATGGCGTTGAGGTTGCGGGTGGCCTCTTCCTCACTCTGACCACCAGACAAGAAAACCACAGCAGGAACAGCAGCTGGCATTGTTCGCTGCAAGGCACGTACAGTGTACTCTGCAATCACCTCTGGTGCAACTTTAGGGGCATCAGATCCGGGAGTGACCATGTTGGGCTTCAACAATGTACCCTCGAGGAGGACATGGTGGTCATTGAGAGCCTTGTAGCAAGCAGCAAGAACACGCTCTGTGACATCAGCACACTTTTTAATGTCATGGGATCCATCAACAAGGATCTCAGGCTCAACAATGGGGACAAGACCGTTCTGCTGGCAGATGATGGCATATCTGGCAAGGCCATTAGCATTGTCATTGATAGCGAGCTGAGATGGCTCGTTGGCACCAATCTTGAGCACTGCACGCCATTTGGCAAACCTAGCACCAGCCGCATAGTACTTTTGGCAGCGCTCCGCAAGGCCATCAAGACCCTGGGTAGTTGTCTCACCATTGGTTCCGGGAAGCTCTACGGTACCCTTGTCGACTTTAATTCCAGGGAGGACTCCACCCTCCTTCATAACATCAACAAAAGGCTTGCCTGCAGATGCAAGTAAAAACTGTCAGAATATCATGATGTAAAATACTCAAGTGCAATTACCAGATAAGCCGAAGATCATTAATCCAATTTCCACACACGAAATATACACATTACAATCATATTAACATACCAGCTGCAGTCTTCTGATAAAGGGTTTCCTCAAACAAGATAATTCCACTAAGGTACTGAAGAGCACCAGGTGCGCAGAAGAGCAGCTCTCGGAGAGCCCTCCTGTTTGACTCGACATTCTCAACATTAATGCTAGATAGACGCTTGCCAATTGTGCCAGTAGACTCGTCAGCAGCAAGGATACCCTTACCAGGGGTAGCTATGTATGCAGCATTCTTGATCAGTTCATCTGCATCAATTCCAATATCCATTGTATGTCAGCAACAAAAAAGGTACTCGACACTAACAGATCAGTTAATGAATAAACACCATTCAAAATAGAAAACTAAAGCATCAACTACAGAAGGCAGGTACATCAACACTAATAGATCAATTAATCAATAAACACCAATTAGCAGGAAACAACATTCAGAATAGAAACAATCTTCATTCCAAGAAAGCATTCCAGAATCCAGATTAATAACACCCTAGAGCGAACAAATCTAACATAATAAAACTGGAACTAATGGTGCTATTCAAACATAGCCGAGTGAGCTGCAGATAAATTGAATAGCAACGATCTACAATTGGAGCTAATGGCGCAAAAACAAACATAATACACTTACCACTTAAAAACATTCACTCCTTCAATTTTTCAAATATCTTTCTTAAAGATGAGCATATCAACTATCAAGCCCCTCAAAAGTTGAACTGTTCACTTCCCTTATTTTTTCAACAAGTCAAAAGAGCTAAAAGGCTTTGGCTTTTTACCTCAAAAAGTAACTAAATTTACTTCTGATAACAGAGTACTACTCAATAGACAAGGAATCACAACATTATAAAAAGGAAAAAAGAACAAATATTGACAATTTTCTGAGGATGTGTTCAAAGAGAAATTTTTCAACATATTTCATCATAAAAATGACATTTTTAATATAAATTTCAACAAATTGAAATTTTAATTTTGAATTTTTAAAAATTAAACAGCTGAATGCGTGCAGAAATTGAAGTTCGTTAGCCCTGGCACTGGACTATTCATTCTAATTGAAAGGATACAGTAGAAAGAGTATACACAACACTCTCGCGCAAGAAATCCGGTAAGGGACCTCGCTAATGAAGAGCTAAACAACTAGATCAAACTCCAACAAACCAAAACAAAAAGAGCACAACCAAAAAAAAATGTCCAAATACATGCAGAAAACTAAGTAATATCGCCCTCGCACTGAATAATTCATTTTAATTTAAACGATAAGAGTACTGGAAAGAGTATAAAACACTCTCAAACGAGATCCAGGAAGGGAAGGGCTAAACAACTAGATCAAACTCCAACAAAACAAAAAAGAAACAGCACAACTAGAAAAATGTCCAAATACATGCATAGCACTAGATAATTCATAGTTGGAAAGAGTATAAACACGAGTCCGGAACCAAAAGGGCAACTAATTTTTTCGAAAATTCCAAAAGGGCAACTAAATTATTTATCAAACCAAAAGAACAACAAATTTTAACGGCATCTAAATCAGGGTTTCCGCCGCAAGGCGTAGAAATCCATGCGCCTAGCTTTTAGCCTTGTAAGGCTCAGCCGCCTTGAAAAAAAACAAATTAAAAAAATTAAAAAACTAACAAGGCTACTTGCCCCTTGGGCCTTGTAAGTCTTCTTTACACATTTTCACTTTCACTTTCACGTGAAACTTTCAGTGTTGAATCAAATCAACACTGTAGTTTTGCGTGATTTATTTTTATAGTATTGAATTAAATCAACACTGTAAAAGTTTCACGCGGTATATGTTTCAACGAAAATAAAAATTAAAAACTAACAGAGATAATTTGATTCAACACTGAAAGTTTCACGTGAAAGTAAAAATATGTAAGAAGACTTACAAGGCTCAAGGGGCAAGTAGCCTTGTTAGTTTTTAATTTTTTTTATTTGTTTTCTTCAAAACTTTTAGTTTTTTATTTTTATATGTATAGTTTTTAATTAATTTTTTTTAAATTTTGTTTGTTTGTTATTTTAATATAATATTTTTTTTATCACATTATCTAATAATTTTTTACTACTAATTGAAGTATTTTAATACTCGTTTGTTCTCATTTATCTAGCAAGAAGTCTCTAAATTGCATGAATTAGTGTACAAAATTTTAAAAAGTAGAACACAACTTACATTAAATATTTTTTCACTTATGCTTGCAAGGGAATGAAAATAACTAAGAACAATAGTTTAATTTAAAATAAAAATAAAATCAATGAAGAAATTAATAACCGCTCAAGAAAATAAAACCAAATTTTATTTTATTTTTAAAATAGTCTGCAAAGCGCAGGCAGCCTTACGCCTTGTAAGGCTTACAAGGCTAAAAGCTGTTGCGCCGTTGCGCCTTGTAAGGCTCATGGGTTTCCGCACTTTGCGGCGAAACACTGATTTAAACGTTTTTAGTTGCTCTTTTGAAATTTTCAAAAAAACTTATTGCTCTTTTGGTTCCGAACTCATATAAACACTCTAACACGAGATATAGGAAGAAACTAAACAACTAAATCAAACAAAACAGAATGAGCACAACTAGAAATAGCAAAAAAATTCTTCAACCACCACGATCTGAAAAATAAAATGGAGACCAACCAGATCTGGGATCTATGAGCAGCAGACACAGATTTAGGATCAAAATAAGCAAAATTAAAAATCAGTTCATTATTTGCGAAGGAATGAAGATTGAGTGTGAAATTTTACCGGCGTATTTTCCCTTGTAGCACGACATTGTTATTGCTTTGGACGATGAAGAAGAGTGTAGAAGAGAAGTTTTGCAGAGAGAGATAGATCAAAGACAAATGGATGTGTGGGAAAATTTAGGTTTAATACAGCGTGCGCATCGATGTTATCGCCAATTTGCGACCCCTTCTGCACGAAAATAGCGGATTTTTTTTTACCCTTCTGCCCTCTACAAACTCGTGTTTGTTTTTTTTTTTTTTAAACGCATATTCAAATCACAATTCGACTAAATTTAAATGAGTGAAACTTGAATCTAAGATCTTTGGTTAAAAATAAAAAATCTACTATACCACAATTCTTATTTTTTTCTTTAAAAACTCGTGTTGTTTGCCTCTTTTAAAATTTTTTTTTTTTAAAATACAGACAAATTCATGTATTACACTTTTGTTTTTATGGTTGTTAGTTGTTACAGTAGTATACACTACTCTCTTTGTCTCATATTAATCGATCGTCTTATTGAAAATAGTTATTTTATATTAGTTGATCATCTTACTAAAAAAGTATTAATTAATTTTTTTCTATATTATCCTTGCAATTAATTATTTTTGAATTTGTTCACATTTGTTTGTATAATTGCCAAGAATTTTTTAAGCTTTGAATTATAAAATTATTATTTTTATTTATGATGATTTCTTAATATGTGTGTAAAAAGATAAGTGATCAACTGATATGGAATGGAGTATTATTTTAATGAATACAATATTTGAACAAATATTGAGGTTCTTAGAATTTATTTTGTGAGATTACATGTGATGTTGTGGTTGAAAATTAAACCTCCATTACATGCAAATAAACATTAATTATGGAAATTCAATCTGTATTAAAAAATTTAAGGCTGATAGTATATAGTTTAAAGGCGATTTAAACTCCAAATTTCAAACAAACAATAGCTAGATTAACTAAAACTAATTAATTAGTTGTCAATAGCCCAATATGCTTGAAGTTATTAGAGGCTTTTATTAGAACAATTTAGAAGTCAAAAGTCAAACTATGTGCACCAGGAAGAATAAAGTGAGGAAGTAATAATGTAATTTTATCTGTTTCAATTTGTTTAACTTTTTTTTAGTTCATTAAAAAAATAACTTTTAAATTTTAACATTTCACACATATTTAAGATTATAAAATTAAAAAATATTTTAATACATTTAAAAATCTTTTATTTTAAACTATAATAAAATTTAAAATTCTTTTTTACGTTCTTAAACTTTGCGATGCATCAAAATTCAAAACAGGTTATTCAATTTGAAATGCATCAAGTAATATACTTCTCAACATTCCAGAAGCAGTACAATTGGAAGCATCTTTTTTTATACTTTTAGTTTTATTTGCACAAAAATATTGACCGTGTGTTAAGATTTCGAAGTCATAGTCAGATTTTGTGCATAGAAGAATAAAATGAAGATTTTAATAATATATAGTAGTACTAATTTTATTTATTTTTTCAGAAACAACTCACATAAGTGATGATTAATTGACTAAGAGCCAACAATCACTCTATATTCATAATTAAAACAAATATCCCAAACATATATTGAAGGCTAAAATATGATGGTAATTGAAATGATCAAGAAAGGACACAAGGTTTATAATTTCGTTTTCGTTGAGTGCAAGGTTGTTCATCAGAAAATTAGGGAATCTAGTAACTAAGCATGTTTTTCGTGAACAAAACAGGATTGTCGAGGTATCGAGGATGATAGACAAAAAAGTTAAACGAGTAGGAAAGAGTAATTAAGTTGCGCGATATGTGAAACAAAAAATAAAAGAAAAATAATGTAAACGAGTAGGAAAGAGTACTTAAGTTGTGCGTTATGTGAAACAAAAAAAAAGTTAAACGAGTAGGAAAGAGTAATTAAGTTGCGCGATATGTGAAACAAAAAACAAAAGAAAAACACTGTTGAGAGTGGGATTTGATAAAAAATAAAAGAAAAACAATGTGAACGAGTAGGAAAGAGTAATTAAGTTGCGCGATATGTGAAACGAAAATAAAAGAAAATAATGTAAACGAGTAGGAAAGAGTACTTAAGTTGTGCGTTATGTGAAACAAAAAAAAAGTTAAACGAGTAGGAAAGAGTAATTAAGTTGTGCGATATGTGAAACAAAAAATAAAAGAAAAATACTGTTGAGACAGAGTAATTAAGTTGCGCGATATGTGAAACAAAAAACAAAAGAAAAACACTGTTGAGAGTGGGATTTGAACCCACGCCCTTTCGGACCAGAACCTTAATCTGGCGCCTTAGACCAACTCGGCCATCTCAACATATTATTAATATTTCCTCTTATAATATTAAACATAAACAACTACTTTAAATTTTTCTGCGTAGTAGAAAAACTAAATAAATTTCTTGTATATTTCATAAGTTACATAGATTATATAAGCGCATCTTTTCAAATAAGCAAATTTCTAAAAAATTTCATATCAAGCACACACTGAATTATTGAAAAAATAACGATGTTACTACATAATAACTAGCTAGTCATAATACGAATTTTAAGCTGAAAAAATCAATAATAACATAATATTCAGTATAACTTTATAAAATAAAGTCCGAAAGAATAGTATGCATACAACATTATTTCTATCTTGTGAAGATAAAAAGGTTACTTTAGAAAGACCTTAATAAGCGAAAAATTAAATTATACACTAAAAAACAATTTCAGCTTTTGAAAGAAGTTTGTATCTCATGCACTTCTCCTTTGATGAATTTAGACCCAAAAAAATCTTCTAAACCCCTTAGATATATGCTCAATTCTGGACAGAAAGTCGTCCATCATCTTACTACTTCTATCATCAAAGCATTTTATTGTTATATGTAGTCATCGCTGAAATAGGTTTTCACCCTATTGTACTTGACAGTCTCCTTAGGGAGAACAAGCATGAGACCTGCTGCATAAGGCTTGTGTGTATCCCGTCCCCTTCATCGGTTATTAATGTCCCGAGATCCGATACAACGAAATCTTTTCGCTCAACCTTTCTTTCACCTAAACAATTTCGTCACTCTGCTCGCCTACAAAAACATATTTTGTTCGCCTACAAAATCACCTTTTTAGTCAAGCGCACGAGAAGATCCTGTAGAAGTCCTCCATCCATATGTTACCGACCTGATCATCCTAAGATTAGAAAGAAGCTTGGAGTGACTACTAATTAATTACATTACCATTAGTTATTAAAAAAAATATATATATAAAAGACTATAGATTAATTAGCTTCATTTAACGATCATGTATTAGCAGTTTTAATTCATTCACCTGTCATGTATTAGGACTACTACTTTTTGTCTTTTATAGGAGTAATATTCTAAAATCTAATTATGAAAAATCAAATATGCAATGTATGTATTTGACAAGGTACATTTAATCTCTTTAATTTCCAAGCTATTTCTTATTTTAACACGTATATATATAAGTAGGAAAATCCTTTCATAATTCATAGCTCCACAACACATACATGTGACGTTCCTTATGGAGGGCAGGATGATGAGGACGAATCAAATAGGATTGATAGACTTCTGAAGATGAGATTTACATGATATTTTAGATAAATTTCACATTAAAATATTGGTATAAAAAAAGTGAAGAGTTTTATAAGACATAACTCAAGTTCACATGATACACACACTTTTAATCAGAATTTGATGTGACTGACATAAACCAAAGGACAATTTGATGTGGATTTAGAGGCTCAAAGTAGACAATATGTATCATGATCTTGAATCGTGTCAATACAATATAAATAACTACAATTCAAACTTCGTGATTAACACTTGACAATACGGTCTTTATAAATTGTTCTTGGTCCTGTTTCAGTTTTGACTTTTAACAAGTACTTTAAAAAAAAGGAGTTATTAATTTATTTGAAAGTGGATATTCTCAATAAATTCCAAACGTCATGGATTATTCAACGTTAAAATGGATTTTACCAAACTAATTAAGGTATCTTAGAAAAATATTTTATTCAACGAACAAATCTAATTATCTCGATTCACCAAACAAAACAAAACAAAACAAAAAGTAAAAGTAATCTTTATTCTATCTCAATTTATGTGACACATTTTTTTTAGTTCGTATAATAAAGAATGTAACCTTTTCATAATTGGAAATATTTAATTTTAATTTTTTCCTTTTATTCTTCATAAAATGTTTATAGTCATCTAAATTTTTAAAATTCTTTTTAAAAATAAATAAATTGTGACACGTTTTTTAGTTCGTATAAAAAAGAATGTAACCTTTTCATAATTGGAAATATTTTAATTTTAATTTTTCCTTTTATTCTTCATAAAATGTTTATAGTCATCTTAAATTTTTAAAATTCTTTTTAAAATAATAATTGTGACACGTTTTTTAGTTCGTATAAAAAAGAATGTAACCTTTTCATAATTGGAAATATTTAATTTTAATATTTTCCTTTTATTCCTAATAAAATGTTTATAGTCATACAAATTTCTAAAATTCTTTATTTTTCTTACATTTTGTGACACATTTTTTTAGTTTGTATAAAAGAGAATGTAACCTTTTCATAATCGGAATTATTTAATTTTAAAATTTTCATTTTATTCTTAATAAAATATTTATAGTTATACAATTTTTTTAATTTTTTTTTCTTAAATTATGTTTTAAGTTAGACAATATTATATAAATTAAAACGAAGCAAGTAATAATATAGAATTTTCAACCATTTGGCAGACTTCATTTATGACTGGTTGACTCCCTTTCTAGAATTAGCAAAAACGTAACCTTTTTTACTTTTCTTGCAGAAATGCATTTTCTTTTATCTAAAAGGTGAAACCATTATTTACAGATTTTTTTTAAAAATGGAAAAGAAAGCAAAATACTAATTTTCGTTCATGTGACTTTTGCCAAACTCTTTAATGCCATTCTCTCTAAATTATTGTTTGCTATATATTTATACATACTCCCTTCACCATTAATACTATATATTATGATTTTTCCCTTCAAATATTCACTTATTTCTTTCTCTCACTCAAGAAATTTAAAGAAGAAGATCAATCTCTATGAAGCCTATGATTAATTTATCTCTTATTTCATCTTTCATTATACTACTACTCATTTCCCAAACAATATCGGCTCGTCTTCCTCCTACAAATAATCGAGGTACGGACAACTTAATTCTATCGCTAAACAGTAAAAAAAATTCGTTAATTTTATTTAGTGATAAATTACTAAAAAAATGTTAATTACATGTTTTTGAGCGATAGATTAACAATGAATTTCGTTGCTAATTCATTTTCTTTCTATCTTTTGTTTTGTTTGTGTGTAGTCCATTTCTTGCTAATTCTATTTAGCGATGAATTACTAAAAATTGTTAATTACATGTTTTCGAGTGATAGATTAACAATGAATTTCGTTGCTAGTTCCTTTTCTCTCTATCTTTTTGTTTTGTTTGTGTATAGTCCCTTTATTTATTTTGTAACGCTTATAATTAAGGTCCAATTATGGATCGTCTAGAGATAAATTATCATTAATGATTAATATGCTTTTCATATAGATAACAACAAGATTGAAGTTAATGGGATTATTCATTCAATTCCCACACAAGAAGAAGACTTCACCAATGTAAGTTCTTTTTTCAACTTTGATTTTGCTTTAAATGATTTCGATGTGTGTGTGAATTAGAAGATTCAATTCCCATTAATTTTGTTGAAAGACATAATTAATTACATAAAAATATGTCATTTCTAAAGCTTAAGCCTTTTGTTTGACACTGTAGCAACGCAACATAACATGATATCAGAACAAACATATATTCTAAATTTGAATTCACTGTCAAAAATCAGGTTAACACGAGAGGCATGTTAAAAAGACATAATTAATAAATAGAAAGTAACTTTTACACCCTCCTCCTAAAATAATTGCCGCTTAAAAAATTCAAGACAATAATTAGTAATTATTTCCAACTATATCCTCATATTAATAAATTACTTCCTCTTATGTTCAATTCTAAAAAAGATCCAATAAATAGGGCCAGACATGTTATAGTAAATGATTACCTTGTATTTATTATTTTTCTACATGAACATGAAAAAAGCTAAAACGAAGACTTCTTTTGAATATGAGGGGATGTATGAGATGAGATAATCACGCAGTTCAAAAGATTTTAACTTTAATGAAACTTCTTCCTTTTCTTTTTTTTTAATATATTGTCTTTTATGGTTCTTGAACAGCTCATGGGGATGGAGGAATGTGAAGACAGAGATGAAGTTTGTTTAAATAGAAGGATGGTAGCTGAGGCTCACTTGGATTACATATATACTCAAAACAAACCTAAGCCCTAAAGGCTAAAGAGGGATTAATTATCTCTACATTAAACTACAAAGCTTATCTACATGTAGAAGAAGTTTAGATATGATATTTTATACCAACAAAAGCATTTTTAATTAATTTATCATAAGATGTAGCATTAGTCTATTAATAATGGAGTATATGTTTTATGAGCTATTAATGAGTAGTGGAAACTTTTAATTACTCTTTTATGCGTCTTCACAAGTATATGGTGATTTGAGATGTTTCACTTAGAGGCATATTTTTTTATGTTTGAACATCAATCTTAATAATAAGCGACCTCCACTCTTTTTTATCTAGAGTCATGTTCTCAATAATATGAAATTGTGCATTATGTTGTCTAATCACCTCTCTCAATACATTTTCGGCCTACCTCTACCCCTCTATCTATCCCTTACAATCAACCTCTCACACCTCCTCATTGGGGCGTCTATGCACCTCCTCTTCACATGTCCAAATCATTTCAGTCTCGCCACTTAAACCTTTAAGAAGTTATAAAATTGTACTATGGCTAGTGAGAAATAAATTCTCTAGGAACTAAAGTCATGCCCGAACATAACTTGAGAAATATCATAATACGAAAATATAAACTTACTTCCCGCAAGAAAAGGTTGTTTGTTTTGACATAAATTAAGACCAGCACAAAATAGGGACAAATGTGCTAATGACCGTTAAGAAGTCCTCTTTTCTAAATCTCTTAACATCTAATACTCGTTTTTCCAACTTTAACCAATTAGTTACGAATTGCAATATACAGCTTTTTATGGACAATAATTGATATTAAAGTTGGAAGCACGAGAATCAGATGTTAAGACAAGAGGACTTCTTAAGGGTCATTTGCACTTTTGTCCCCTTTTTTTTGGTTTCCCAGCCGGTGTTGGGTACCCACATTTCAGCCCGACTAAATCCGGATTCGCACCGGAAAATCCCACCTAGGTTTTTCATTTATGTCATAACAAACAACAGATAATATCAATAATCAATCAACTACAACTGAGTTGCAATTAACTGGAGTCGGCTATATGAATAATCATCTGTTTTGATTTTGCTCTATTCGGGTCCATAGTTATAGAACCAACAGCTTGAAACAGCATCAAGCAAGAACTTACAAGGAGAATGCATCGCAAGTTTAACTATGTTTTCATCTCACATCCATAATACACCATCTATAAAAAGGGATAATGGTACGAACACCGAAATAAAGAAAGGAATTCCAACTATTTTCCAGCCTCAAATCAGTAGCAAGATGTAATGCTTTACTTAAAACTTAAATCCATAGCTCATAGAGAAGGTGATGCAGTAGCTTGCTTAGGTCATAACTCTGATGTTGCAGTTCGAATGGAAATGCAGCTCGATGATATTGGTTCAATGGCAACAGTTGCTCAGCAGAGGCGAAGCTGTGATTTCAGCTTTATGGGTTTTGAGTTTTAGAACGACAACTTCAACTAGCACTTGGTTTCTAAATTTAATGTTGTACATATTTTATGAATTTTCTGAAACAAACATTGTTTGAGCAAAGGCTAATGGGTTCAGCCGAACCGCATATGAGCTTCTACCGCCGCCATGTTGCTCAGGACAATGTAAGATACAAAGGATTCAACCGAAATTGGATAACATGATGCCAAAAATGTAAGATTGTCATCACATTATAACTTAAAAGCAAAGCCTAGAAGAGGCTTAACAAGGAAGATGCACAAGCAGTACAAGTAAATTGTACTGAACCTATCCACCTTGAATTAACATACCCCTGTGCAATTCCTTTTAATCCATGAAATCAGAAAACCAGTCTTCCGACTCCTGCGAAATTGAAACAGTGGTATCAAATATAAGTCAAGTAATGACAACTAATCCAATCAAGCACGGAAGTAATCACAGCTCGCAGTAACTTGTGTAAAGAGAAAAAAAATACCAAAGAACAATATATCAACTATAATAAGCATAATAAAGCAAGTTGGCAATTCCTATGCATAATTAAAGGAATGATGGATCCCCAGAAATTCTCTGCATTAAGATTCCTCTTCTTTATGTCAGTCCACTAAGTTTCAGTTTTCAACTTAGGCCACATAAGTCATCTATTTAGGAGAACTCAACCGATATCTTAACCAATAAGCACCGAGAACTGAATGAGAAGATAAAAACAAAGACTTAAAGTAAGGGAGCTAACCATTTAAACCTCAATTCAAACACTTAGAGAATCATATTCAACTATAAGCAGAGTTAAAACCAGAATATCAACATCATCCATCAATACCCACATATATCCTCATAGAAATAGATATTACGTACATTTAACTGTACCTGATGCATGCTGACATGACAAATCTGTCTTTATTCAGTAGCATATAGTGAAATAACTCAACAAGCTTATTTATGACAAATACAAAGTACATCAAACACCAAAAAGTCACAAAAACACCAACATAAACTATATGACACCCTTTCACCGAGTTGATTCAACACAACAATTATCCCCATTTTGTTTATACATAGTTCAATCAAGCACAAAAATGTTATACTTAATATAGTTAATACAACACAAACTAAATCAGGCCGGTAACTTGGAATTGAATCTACATAACCATTCTCATTTATTTTATAGATCAGACATGTCAAAGGAAAAACTTACGGATACAGTTGACGTACCTGTTTTATATCATCCTTAAGCATCCAATTTTGAGAATCTTCTGATGTACAGTTCTTGTGGACTATAGGATTCTGAATACCGCTTTCGTTCAATGAATCATCCATGTAAACAGCTCCTTTGAACATCCACTTGTCACTCTTTTCGTCATAAAAATCTTCAAAAACCTGACCACACAAGACACATACACACTGACTTTCATCAGCAGGAACCATAACCTCAGTGCATTCTGATAGTTTGCTAGAACCTCCAGTTGGTACTGCCAATATACCACAGTGTGGGACGCTACCGGTTCCAGCAAACCATTCCCCAGAATTTAAATACCACCTCCTTTCACTATGCAACCGTTTCCCATCTGGATTCCTTAATGCGTGCCATTCCAAGTGTCTATCAAGTTGCACTCGGAGCTTAAGTCGAAGACCACATATGCCACATTGATGTGGAACGTCATCAAGAAGTTCACTGATGACACCAGGATTGGACTCCCGAATTACACCTGGTTTAAATGCATCTTCTCTCTCTTCTTTGTTGGACTGAGGTAATGCATCAGGGATTTTAGCAGCAGGTTTAGAGAGAGACAGCTCATCCTTTTGAGACGAGCAAGTGGATGAGGAAATTGGAGCAGATACACCAGGAGTTGAACTGATGCTTGCAGGAGGACACTGGAACCGAGTTTGTGGAGGTGTCGGTGGAGGAGTTGAAGTTGGAGACTCCTCCTTTGACGCAGATATCAATCCCTTTGCCATCAATGAATTCAAAAGTTTTGCAACAGGATTAGAAGCAGCATTTACCACATTTGGAGCCTGCAATGATTCACTACCTACCGGAGTTGGAGCAGGGTCAGGTGGCAGTCGTGGTCGTTCTCCATTTCTCTGGGAATAACTTGGGGCATTTGAAACATTTCTGTCCGATTGTACGCTCACAACAGAATGTGGAGCCTTTGGTCCAGATGACAAAAGTTGGATAGGAGGACCACTTGGTATAGGAGGCTGTGCACCGGCTTGGGATGACAGAGGCCCCTTATCACGAGAATTCAGTGGTGTGCCAACACTAGAGCTACTATTAAGTACTCCACTCTTCATAACAGCAGCCAACAGACTACTCATACTCGTTTGACCTGAGGATTCAGAGCCTTGAAGAATGGAAGGCACAGTGCCAGAATGATCAGCAAAACCAGAAAGCTGAGTGACTATTGACTTTTGGCTGGGAATGGAAAATTCAGATTCAGGACTTTCTTGTTGGATTTTTTCAGGAAAAGAGACATGATGTTCTTCTTGAAAAGATGACATCATGGAAGATGGATTATATATTGGAGTCTGTGATATCTGTGAACTAACCAAATGAGCACTCTGAGATGTCATTGGCAGAGAGTCCTGGGGGACTTGCTTACGGGGATCTAAATTTGACCTCCTTGAAAATTGAGACATTCTTGGGTCTGCATGAGATTCAGTCTGTGTATGATAATCTCTAGTGAGACTGTTAACTACTTGACTAAAATTGCCGGTCGAGATTGATGGAGACGGAGGAAGCTGACGCATCGCTGACTCTAAAGATGGAGGGGCAGCTCCTTGAGTTTCTCGTGGTTGCATTATGGTTCCCCTGGATCCATTTGCAGTCTTTGCTATCCCATAACTTGGTGTCCCCACATGACTTGAATCTTTCTGTGACTGGAAAGATTTCCCAACTATGGAGTTTGTAGCTGTTGGCAACCCACTGAAAGAGGTTAGATGACCTCTTGGATGATCTGGAGTACTTTGAACAGAAGCCAAATGCCTAGCTTCATCTGACCACATCGATGATATTTGATTCTCGGAAGATGCTTGGCCATTGTCTTCTCTGGAAAGAGAGTCAGCCGAGGCTTCACTTTCAGCCTTTAACCCAAACATGTTTTGGGGTCTCGGATGTTGATTATCTAAGCCCTGCACATTCATGCAAATAACAAGATGAAGCATGAGGTTCTCTATTCATATTGCAGAAACACCAGACTAAACAACCAAAGAACAAGACAAGAAACCATGGAGGAGGTTCATATAAAAAGTCAGACAAAACATCCAATTGCAAATGAATTAAAACCTCTCCACAATCAAATTAAAGCATGATTATATCATTATAACAAAGGTAGCTAATTTTTATTCTGGGGAACTACATAAGTATCCATCCTCAGTTCACCCTAGGTGAGAAGAAAGCTGATATATATCATATAATAAGAAGATTGGTAGGGTAGAGAGGTATACAATAGGTGCTTTGAGATCTCAATAGAGAGAGAGAGGGATGGAGGGAGTGAGAAAGAGAGAGAGGCCAACAAGGATCAGAAAGATGGGGATGGAAGCTCCTTTTCATGTTTGACAACTAGTAGTCTTACTCAAAACTGAAGTTAGTTTTTTGAGAATGAGAAGTAGTTGGCTGGTATAATCACTATAATGTGAAAATTATATTAAGTGAACATTTTGAATTGGACGTAAAAACCACACTAGCAGGTTAGATATTGCTGAAAATATTTATAGATATAATCAGCAATATTTTCAATTTAGAAGGGATACTCAACCCAGAACATAATCTATAAGGGAGATGCACTGCACATGATGTACAAACAGGTTGCTTACTTTTTCTTTTGGGAAGGAGGGTGAGGGGCAGAATCAGGTAAACATTTACACTTACAGTTTTATATGGATCTTTGGATGCCCGTTGATCTTTATCTGCACAATTGACATCATCCCACATATACTCCTCTTCATCAGAACTCTGCCAACTCCGATCCATCAAAGTACTACTTTGATTGGCGAAGGAGTGTGTCGGTTGTGGATATGCATCAGAATTTGCCGTATTCTGGGATAGACTTTGGACTCCATGCTTAAGGTCCAAGCCATTTCTTTGACTTAAAATCTTACCATTTGCAGGATTGTACCAAGATTTATCACGTCCCTCTTCCTTTAGCTTTTCACCTGTTATTCTTAATCCAAAGCCAGAACCCCTTGACAAATCAGAAACATATTCAGGATCTCCATATGCTGCACTTGTAGTTTTCTCGCGGATTCGCTCATTCAACTGCTCTTTCTGAACACACTACATATATTGCAATATCAACTGGCTTAGACTCATAGAAGAATCATGCATGTATATGTTAGAAACACATATATACCACACACCTTGGCAGATATATCGAACCAAGATCTTTCAGAACCTACACTGGTTGCTCTCTCTGGTTTCTGTATGTCCCCTGGAGTGATGTCATCAGCTGATCCTTTTGCCTTAAATCATAATAAACCACAATAATAAGGATAATTGACCAGGAGAGATATGCGTAAGGAAAATCCTCAGAGCATCATTTATAACCAAAGCATTGATACTACTTGCTTGAACCAGTTTACATTACAAGTTGGCAAAACATCAAGTAAAGATGGATCTTGGGCCTAACTCAACCCCAAAAGCTAGCTCAAAGGGAGGAGGATTGCTCAAGCGTTAAGTCCACCCACCTCATTAACCACTAATGTGGGACTTTTGTCAGTCTTCAACAATTACAATGAGTACAGCCATCAATGAGGATATGAGTATTGAGACCTGATGAGGCGCATTTATATGTGTATTTATGCCTTTTCTCATGTTTGAATTAGTGAATTTAAGTATTACATGATGTAATTCCTCACATATTTGTATAGTTTTGATGATAGATATGCAATGAAGGAGATGAGGAGGAAATACACAAGATTCAAGCGAAAGAGATGCAAGAAATGGAGAAAAAACAGGTGAAGAATAACTGGGCACAAAACAGCCCCAACCATCGCAGCAGTCAAAGTTTTGATCACTGTGATGCTCCTTCAGAATTTGTTAGGCAGCCCTGACCGTCACAGCAGTCAAAGTTTCTGTCGCTGTGACTTGAGTACAAAATGGGGAGGAGCCCGCACACTTTAGACAACGGAACTTCTAGGAGAAAGAGGAGAGAAAAGAAGAGAAAACTCAAGATTTTTAAGGAGTATTCAAGAGATTTAGACTTTAGAGTTTCTTCTAAACCTTCATCTCTTAATTTTTTGTTATGAACCTGATGAATCTTAACTTTTCTATGGTTGTTTTTACTCCATTTATGGAATGGCTTTCTCGTAGTTGAGGTTTGTTAAAACCTATGGTTTGATTAGTGTTTGATTTTACCTTTCATTGCATGTGCTTATTTGACTTCTTGAGGAGTTCATTGATTTATTACTCACAAGATATCAATTTCCCCATTGATTTGATTGGGTGTATGATATTCTTTTGTTGAATATTAATTGATTCTATTCGCGAGAAGGGATTAGTATTTTAACTTAGTTGTGTCACATAGATATCAGTGTTGTCAAAGGCGCGCTTAAGCCCTGAAGCGAGGTTCAAAATGTGTTGAGCGCTTCGCCTTACTTTATGCGCGCTTCAGTGTCATTATCTAGGTTCTAAGGCGTGTTTTTCCTTGCCAATGAGCCTGTTCTGAAGAGGTGACACTAAACAATTGATACTTCACTTTATCATAATTTTATTTTGAAGCTCCCGTAGCTCAGTTGGTTAGAGCACCCATTTAGTAAGCGGGAGGTCTTGAGTTCGACTCTCAACAAGAGCAAACTTAGTCAGTTTGTAATCTTTTAATTCTGAAAAAAAAATTATTTTCAATTTCTTTGGTCATATATTTGTCATTCATGTTTATAATTATTAGTCTTAGACTAAACATATATATCTTCTCACATTGAGCCTTTTTTCATTAAGCCCACGCTTGATTTGTGCTAAAATCCCAACGGACCTTAGAGTTTTTTTGTGCTTTTCGCCTTCGATAACAGTGATAGATATTCGAGAGAAATCTATATATTTCTATCTTTAGAGAATCATTCAACACTAATTTCACATCTTTATACATCTTTTTCTTTCTATTAATTGTATAACCGAAAGGAGTACAATAATTATAAAGGATTAGAGGGAATGAATGTATTCGTGAGAAACATTCATATTTTAACCAGGTTTGATGAAAGGAAGTGAAAATCGTCAGTTATTCCATATGTGGATTCTTGATTCAACTCATTTATCTCCCTATGTTATAAGGGCTTGTTCTAATTGGGTTGGTTATTTCTTTTTCCAATCATTATCAAGTTTTGAATTATATTTCTAAAATTATTAGATTTCCCAAATAGTATTCAAGCAATACTAATTAGCATATTAGAAACTCAATCCTCGTGGGATCAACATTATCTATACTATCTTTGACAAGCACGACCTCAATTTAAACACCGGTTTTGCACTCGGCAAGACCACTAATATTTTACCATTTAGACTCCACTACATAAGTGGTCTATAGTTCACTTGCCTAACAATTCATCCCAACTCCAAAACAAAATTAGAACTACAGGCACTATCATATGTGCTCCGCAAACATAAACACAAAGGAAAGAAAATCTTTTTCTCCGGATAAGTGTTTCAAAAACAAAATCTGATCGTTAAAACAAACAGAATTTACAAACTTTTTCAAACCAAGCATAGAAAATACTAACTCTGGTTGGTTGCTGTAGGCACTGCCTTGCCTCTAAATACTTGGGATTTACATGAATGCTATGTGCAGTCTGTTGAGCCTTCGAATCATCTCTACGTGCTCCTGATGAAGAGCCATTGACACCAGTTGTAAATCCAAGCTCCTTCTCAATAAGTTGAAGTTGCTGAGGAGGGAATACTTTTCTCCAGGTTACAAAAAGACGCTGCATCCCAGAGTGTACCGAAGGTTCTACCTGTCTATAAGCCTTGCAGAAAACCTAAAAACATAAAAAGGAAAACCAATAATGACGAAAAAACTTAACAGGCTATTATGCACCAATTAGCACACTTACCAAACTACAGGTATTTACTTATATAAGAGATGAGTAGATGACAGAATGGGTTTCATTTCTACATCTTCATCCATTCAGATGTGTGTTACATCATAGGGGGGAAATTTGAAAAAATAGAAAGCGGATAAGAATATGCAACAAAGCCTTTCTCAGGAAAAGAGGCAAGACATAAGAAACTACAAAATTTAGAGAGAAAAAACAGAATCTCAATGTAGTGCATATAGATCAAATTCTGACCTCAGGCAGCCTGGCAGCAAAATACTTGATATAATCCCTCCCGATATTCTTCACAATACTGTCCAAAAGATAGAGAGATGGCAGCTTTTGCTCACTAGGAATCTGTAAATGATGTTCAAAGGTAGATTAATATGAGCTTGCCATAGCCATCAACAGTCAGGTGATACAGAGTAAAAGCAAGGAAAGAGCATGAAAGCAAATTCTCAAAATGATGACAAAAGGCAAACAGCAAGAAAGACAGCATAATCAGTCAAAGAAGTACAGAGAAAACTGTTATGCCCTTTCAAATGTGAAGTCCCACAGGACAGTCTAAAATGAAGGAAGGAGTTATTGGACACTCATACATGTCTATTTAATCAGCGTACAGAAACTGAGCAGTAACATGGCTGAAGAATCACCATATACAACCATCTAATAATCAGAAAGATGGACCCTATATGAACGGAGACTTACTCATGTTAGGAAACAACTGAATCCACTACCTACAACCAGAAGAACAACTACACCTCAATCCCGAACTAACTAAAACTGCATCGTAAACTAGTTTTACCTGCATAGTCTTTATTTTACCAATGCAATTTAATGTCGCAAGGAGAACAACCATTCAAAGAATCCAAGAGTTTTGATGAGCGGTAGAGTGAGAAACCTGCCTATTGAAACTTGTCATGAAGCAGCTGTAACTTCTTTCAGACATACCTTCGACCATAAATAGGAAAATGGAATAAAAGATAAGAGACACCTACTTTTATGCTAAGTTAGAGGACTTGAGACACCATCCAGAGATTGGAAGTAGATTCTTCAAGACAACTTCAGCTCTTGCTAAAAGGGTTATGCGGAAAACAGTATCAGAGTTGATAGGGGCTGAGTGTGCGTTTATTCTTATTCTTCCTAATCTAGAGGGTGAGTGTGCGTTTAATCGATCCAAAACTTAGCAATAGTCCAGCAACCATTGAACAGTGATTGAGTTGGAGGTATTTTTGTAAGTCATGAGCCGTATCAGGAAAAAAAGTGAGATAGCATGATTCGAGAATGTAACGAAAGAACGACCTCTTTGTCGAAATGTTTAGCAACTATGAAGTTTTCTGTCTTCGGTGAAAAAACAGGCAAAACTTTGCTCCTAGTGAAACTAAGGCTCTGAGATCTCAATAAAACATGTACACAAAGAAGATTTTCTGCAGCGAGACACTGATTTGAAAGATCTTATAATTATCATATGTTATTGTCCCAACAAGATTCCATCTCTGTATCACAAGAATTTCTCAGAATCAGAGGCGTCACTAGAATTACTTGAAGGTGCATCATAGGGTCTATGCAGTACAACTCCAAGATAAGTCAATTTGATGAGAAAGATTTACTAACATGTACCATAAGACAGCTTGAAATTGGATTCCCTAGTTACCCTTTAAAACCCAAAGAACCAAGATAAACATAGAAATATCAACTTCTTTAAAAAATAAATGGGCTGAGAAAAGCAAAATTATTTGAGACAATATGCCCCTTTAACATGGAGAGCACTTCAATATTTTTTTGAAAAAATAATAAAAGAAAAGGAATTTATCCTGCATGCATCATTCATACAGGTTAAATCCTGCATATCCTTCATACAGGTTAAGTGTGTAAAACCGACTCCAATGATGCTCTACATAGATGAATTATTTATAGACATCCTTCCAACAAGTTCAATTACTAGACAAGTAATAAGAACTGTTTCACGATTATGCGACTGGAGCATCCCATTAACTGTTTGAAGTAAAGCAAGACTGGAAGCTGCTTTTTTTCTTTTTGATAACCGTAGTTCTCCGGGCCAGCTTGCCCATACCCCAACTAATTCCACGGGGTACCTGCTACCTCCCACCAGCACAAAGTACCAGGTGCTTGGACATATGAAAGGAAATCACCTAGTGTTTCTTGTTGGAAACTGTCCTTTCAATATCTAACAAGATTAATAGAGTTGAAGGGACCTTGAGTTGTCTAAAACCAAGTTGTGACAAATAGTACTTGAAATTCAGCAGTGAGATAGCTTTTGCAAGTCTGGACGAACAACTCTAAATTGGATCCACAAGAGCTTACACAATTGATCACTGAAAATAACCACAGTTAAAATTTTGTTTGTGCTCATCACTCAACGTTTGTAAACACAGCAAAGAAATCATCGTGACTGACTACTGATCTCATAAGCATACCATCACAATCACCATACAGAAACAACCATATATTATAGTAAAAGACCGAATTGCTTCCACAACCAAATTTCTTTCACTGAAATCCACATTTGTTACAAATTGTGTACTCTACTTTTCACTATGCACTCACATTTACAACGAGCCAGCTACACTAATCTAAATAATTTAGAACCATAACGTCTACTGAAAACTAATTGAAGTCAATTAACATACAGAACAGCACTTAGACTGGAATATCACCTCGAGAATGTTCGCGCAGATAATAGCAGCAATGGCCTTCGCATCGCGCACATTTTCACCAGCAATTATAGTCAAATTCGTGATTATCGGCTTGGAATTAATGGTAAGCTCTGCTAAGGCTCTCTTATATTCGCTGATAAGCTGTTGTTGCTGCTGATGTTGCTGCGGCTGTTGCGGCTGGTAAGGTTCACAGAGTGAATCACTGTTCTCGGGATCTTCCCAACTGTCAATTGCCCTGAATCTCGGGGCAACAGAGCCTGAATTCACAGCCCGTTGAGGGATAAAACTCCCTTCATTTGAAATGCGATTGATTCCAATAGAATCTTCGTTTAATCTGGGCTTTTTTGTACCTGATTCCAGACATGATCTACGAGAACTCTTCATCTCTATGAACAAAAACCAAACCCAAACCCTAACCCTAAAATGTAAACTATTTTACACCGATTACATCACAAATTGGCAAACAAAAAAACCGAAATTAAACAAACATATACTACTTTTCAACATCTATGATATCAGAATTACAACAAACATTGAACCGAAAATTTGAGAGTTCGGAGCTTGATCGGCGATTCAAAAACGGAGCAATCGGAGGGAATTTGGGGAATTTTGGGGGTGGGCAGAGGGGGTGGGGGTGCTCATATGGTTTCAATTGATTTTAGCTTGAGAAAAAGAGTACTAGCTCTTATATATATGCCTGAGAAGAGTCCTGGTTTCCAAATTGAGAAATTGACATTTTTTGACCATTTGGATTGGTAAATGGCAAAAATAACCCAAAACTTAAATTTGATATACTTTTTTTTTAAAAAAATATGACAAACTATATTTAAGTACAAAAATTATGAAATTGCCCTACTCGTAAATTCTCTGTGTTAAGGAAACAAAAAATATATAAAAAAAAAAAACGAAATTCTTCTTCTCCTTTTTCTCCCATGTTTTTCGTGGTCAGCAATCAACTAAAGTGTTTTGTACTTCTTCACTATTCGTACAGACTTGACAGAGTTAAGTTGATTGAGGAGATCGTTTTATTTCAATCAATGAAGAATATCTTAACCGGATAAATTCACTTATTTCACATTGGATCTAGCGTAAATTATCTCGAGCCCATTAGAACTAGGGGTGTGCAAAAATCGTACCGATGGATAAATCGAACCGAAAAAAGTGTTATTGATTTATTGTTATTGGGTTATTGGTTTTTTTAATATTGGGTTACTGGGTTAACCGATAACCCATTAAGAATATAATAATTTATTATTTTAATTTTTAGTCATACATAAATATTACACAAAATATATTAAAATAATCATTATATTAGACTATAACTATAAGGATCCTACACAATTAAAACTACACTTTACTATCTTCATTTACCCTTTTGATTTTAGTATTACTTTAGTCTTTAGGTTCACAACATCAAAACCTAAAGAACTAAGAATGACGATGGCTAGGATTTGCAACGACGATGGCAAGGGTTAGACAATGACTAGGGTTGTGAATTGTGAGTATTTGCTATACTTTTACTACACTAAGCAGAATTTTTGCACTCAATGAGTAATTTGATTTATCTCTTTTTTATTTCACGCCAAATTGTTGGACAAGTTATATATTTGATTTGAAAGCATTTTCTTATTGGTTAAAACCAAACCGTTAAAGAACAAAAGCCGATAAATCAAAAACCGATAACAAATATCTTATTGGTTTGATTATCGGTTTAACATATTTAAAAACCAAAAACTGATAATCCGAATTGAACCGACCGATACACAACCTAGAACAATTTGAAATAATCTCATTGAATCTTATATAATACACAAAGGTTTTCATAGTTAATTTAGAATTTGAAAAAGAGTCTAAAAAGATCTTGAACTATGCAATTTGGTATAATATTGTTCTCCATCCATATTGAGCTAAAAATGTTTGACGGCAACTTTTTTGAATCAACAGTATCCCTATTTCTAATAGCTCATTTCATAAAATGATATTAATTGATTCATTAACTTTCCATTGATTTATTTTGAATCAATCTAATTAAAAGATTCCTAATGGAATTCACCTAAAATCAATGTCTATTTGTCAAAGGAAGATTCAAACCCACCCAATATATAAATTAAACTCATATTTATGAAATGTAGGGGAATTTTCTTGCCAAACATAACATGATTTATTTTTTTCAAAACGTATACAAAATTTCGCTCACAATTTTCTTGCATGAAAATTGTATAAAATTGATATGAAACATGTATATAAATATATAAAATTTGTATAAAATTCATGTAATTTTTTGAAAAATAAATAAATAAAATTACAAATAAGGTTAATTAACATTTTTTGGCTTAAAGTATGATTAGAATCCAAATATGCTATTAAACATTAGATAACTCAAAACAATATAAAATATAGGGTAAAGGGTCAAATATGCCCCTAAACTATTCGAAAAGGTCTAGATATGCTCTCCGTTTAAAGTTTGGCTCACTCCTGCCCTCACCGTCCAACTTTTCGTCTAAATATGTCCTTATGTGCGTTAGTTGGCCTGCTGGACATTTCCAACTCATTTTCATTTTCTTTAAATGCCACATGGAATTGCCATGTCATTTTGACTTTACCACATGACATTTATATGAAAATGGAAAGGGATCAATTATGCCCCTAAAAAAATTGAACCCATAAACACCTAATCCGACCCATAAATCAACCCCCCTTTTAAATAAACTACCAGACCCGTTTTCAACAATTTTATTTAAATTTTTATTTTTTTGGGTAAATCCCGAAAATTAGTAATTGATTAACAAAAAATAGAAAAAATATGACCCTTTACCCTAAAATATATAAGAACAATATTTAGGACTTGATTTTGTTCATCTTTATTGTATTTAAACATTAGATAACTCAAAACCATATAAAATATATAAGAACAATATTAGGACTTGATTTTGTTCATCTTTAATGTATAAAAAGTGTATAAATAGTGAGAAAACAAAGACTAAAAATATGTACAAAATGACTAGGAAATGAAATTCTCTTTTTGACCTATTTATTCATTTCCTATCTCACCTAAGTATAGAGATAAAAGAGTCCCAATTCATTTTTTTTATCTCACCATATTGCTCCTAATATAGATGTGTAATTTAAGTACCAATATATTCACACACACATATGGCCTTTTAGAGTTCTTTAGATTCGAATAAAGGAGATACAAATATGCTATATTTTGTAAAATTGTGTTATGTTTGATAAATAAAGAAAATTCTCTATATGTTTAGTAATATAAGATCTTATTTAGTTATTATAATAATGTAAATGTATTTTCCTCTTTGGGCCCATGAAATTACCTCAATATATTTGGGCCTATGCGTTTTTAATCACTATTAGGCCCCAGACCCGCACAAAAACCTCAATTCTTAAACCCTAATATTTGCAGTAGTTGTTTCTTCTTCCTTTCTTCGCCATTTCCCCCCCTTGTATTGGTGAGTTAATGCATAGTTCTTTTCTTCATAGAATGAATATGAAGAATTCATATTGCTGATCGTGTAATTGTTTTTCGTTTTTCTTAGGTAATCATGATGAAATTCAAAACCCCACAAAAAGGAAGAATCAGAAGGGAGCTTGAAAAGCGTGCTCCGAAATTGGTGAGTTTGCTCAGCTGAATATTGGGGTTCTTGAGTTTGTTTGTTCCATTATTCAGCTAATTTTCGATTTTTATTGGCATTACTATAGTTGGATTTCAAAAAAGAAAAGAAAAAATATGGTCATAATTTTTAACTAGACTTATTGCCTACATGTTGTTCTATGTGGTTCTATGTGGGATTTGTAGGATTCGTCCTCGACTCATAGTTGGGGTAAATAGACTTTCTATTTGAGTGGTGTATTTGGACTTTATCAATAGTACTCCTGTAGTTAGTTTCGCGATAGGAGGTCACCTTTTTTGTCTGTGTGGGAGCTGGCGGGGTTTGAAAGATGTGGTTTTGACTGTGATGACAATTGTTTTTGGCAGGTTGAAACTGGGAAGAAGACTTTGATACTACACGGTACGAAAACAAGCCAAGTATTGAATGATGTGATGACCGAAATTTATCACTTGAAGAGGGATAATTCTGTTAAATATACCCGGAAGAATGATAACATTAGACCATTTGAGAGCGGGGGCGAGACTTCTCTGGAGTTTTTCTCTCTTAAGACAGATTGCAGTCTTTTTGTGGTAAGTGGGTAGAGGCCTTTTTCTTTTGAGGCATTTTTTTTCGGTTCATGGTTACAAAGGTGCTGTTTTACAACTTGTTTCCATGTTAATCAGGATTTATTTTGTTACTTCCTGACTATAATGACTTGTTTCATATTGATCTGAATTTCTTTTTGTGGCTCTCTGACTATTATGTTGTTTTTTGTTTGGTTTGTTCTGAAGCTAGACATAGCTGATCTTCTCCAACTATCTAGCTAGCAAAACAGTAGTAATCTTAGTCATCTTTTTTCATGATAAAGAGTAACTTGTGTCAAAAGATAGTACATGTTAAATCAAATACAGGAATAAGAAATTAGGTGCACTATTGAGCATTTGTTACGTCTTTCTGAAAATCTTAAAGGTGCTCACTTTGACATGGAAGTGCATTATATTCTTAATTAGGTTAAGGCTTAAGCCTCTGTCTCCTAAGAGACAAGGAGCAGAGACTAAGCCATATAATGCTTTTTGATAGGTAGCTTGCATACATACATAACAAGAATGGTGGCTAATAGTTGCTGCCAAAAAGTTCATTTTATCATTTAGCTACTGTTGTAGCACTTCTCCAGTGTCCACTTTTGATCTTTAACTGTTAAATGTTATTAGTTGCTAGATTTGTAGATAACTAAATAAAGATATGATGTATATGCTTTTGTAATTTTCGCTGTAATCAAATTTGAATGTAGTATTTGATTGTCTGTGTAATTGACTTTTTGGAGTGCAAATATTGTGAGAGGGTTCTGTCTGAGTGGTAAAACCATATTCATGTACCCAGATGTCTTGACATGATTTTAATCGGTGATTAACAATAGTCTTCGGGTATCCTGTTTCTTGGTAAAAGGGGTTTTCTTTTACAGTGAGGAGGAGAGCACATTTAGAACTAGATTATCTAAAATTTATTCTTATATAAGAGATTATGTTGTGTAGCTTTGGAGCACCCTGATTGAAATTCAGTGCTAGAAATTGCTATTTTACTACTTAACCATCACTTGCTTATGGTTTCCACTTGACGCGAAGTCTCAGGTTCTACATAGCAGAGTTCCAAGTCCTATTGCTCTTGTTAAAGCATCTATTAGTATTATTATTAATAGTAGATTTCAATCATTTATGCAGATAAGTACACCTACTGTTACTTACTTTAGATACTCAGAGTGAGATGAGTCCTTTTCGACTCTAGTTACCTTGTTGAATACCTTGATTTCAGCAATAGATTATCTTTGTATAAACTGTTGAAAAACATATCCCTTTATCAGGAATATTTTTTTTAGAACCCTTCCCCAGGAGCTCCCACCTTTTTGCTCCATTGGCAACTCAAACCCAAAACCTTTGGGTTGGAGGTGGAGGGTGCTTACCATCTGTGCAACTCCTCATGTCATCATGATTATCTTCTTCTGATTTTATGTTCAGGACATTCCTACCTTTTGTTTTCTGTACCCACTTACAGTCTCTGGTTGTTTTTCAGTATGGTTCTCACTCCAAGAAGCGCCCTAACAATCTTGTTCTTGGACGAACCTATGATCACCACATTTATGATCTTGTAGAGGTAGGAGTGGAGGAGTTCAAAAGCATGAAGTCTTTCAAATATGATAAGAATTTGGCTCCTAAAATTGGGTCAAAACCCTTTTTCGCCTTTATGGGAGAAGGATTTGAGAGTGTTGAAGAGTTGAAACATTTGAAAGAAGTTTTGCTCGATCTATTCCATGGCGAGGTTTGTTCTTTTTCTCAATAACTTCTCTGCTTTGCTTCTTTGAATCCGAAAGAGTGCCATCAATGTTTGTGTGTTCAATAATGCAGGTTGTGACCAACTTGAACCTAGCTGGATTAGATCGTGTATATGTATGTGTAGCTGTGTCACCAAATAGGGTTTTCTTCACACATTGTGCATTACGTCTTAAAAAATCTGGCACAGTAGTTCCAAGAATAGAATTAGTGGAGGTTGGGCCATCCATGGACTTGGTAACTCGGAGACATCGTCTCCCTGATGACAGTTTAAGGAAAGAAGCCATGAAAACTTCTCTTGAAAAAGCAAAGAAGAAGGTTCGATTGGCTTAGTTACTTTTTCAAATCTTTTTCTTTTCTACTAACATGAGTTCTGAGATACTGATGTTACCTGCGGTCATTTTCAGGAGAAAAATGTTGTCAAAGATGCTATTCAAGGAAAACTTGGGAAGATTTACATTCCTGATCAGAAGGTAATAAGACATTACCTGGTTGAATTTTTTATATAAAAATTATGTCTCTGTTCACGAGTGAAAAATTGTTGTTTTCTGTAGGTTGGAAGTGTGGCACTGCCTCACAAAGCCAAAGGAGTTAAAAGGGAGCGTCGAGAAGCTAAGTTGAAACATGGAACAACAGAGGAGCTGCCCGAGGAAAAGAAGCAGAAGCTGGATTCTGAGTGATTTTTATTCGACCCTTCTGCAGTGTGATGCCTTAAGAGGGTTCTCTCCTTGCTGGATCAAATCAAATTTTGTTCTATCTGCCTTTGTATAAGATATAGGCACACAGCGTATTTGGCTCTAACCCTCACTAAACGGATGGTCACAGTAGGTTTCGGATCTACTACGTTCAAAGTAGTCTAATGCCGGGTGATTGTTGTCAAAAGATATCATCTGGGAGCTTTCTGACCTCAGAGCCATAGTTATCATTGTTGTTTCGTTTTTTCTTATGTTTGAATGAAGTCCATTTTATGAATTTTCCTCCATTTGGTATATTATGGAATGTATTTCTAGTTATTTGGAAACATCAGTACTATAAAAAATCTTATTTAGTTATTTTTAGTTCATGATTAACTTGAGAGGGTCTCTTCTGTAGCTTTATAGTTCAACCAGTCGAAGTCGGAAATTTGGAAATACTTAAGCTATATTTTCAAGTTTAAAAAAACTATGAAACGCTAGTGGTCCTGTCAAATTACTACATCAGAGCACAATTTAATGCCACACTAGAAAATGGGTGTTTGGTATGAAAGAAAATATTTTCCATGAAAAATATCATTGGCCTGTTGGTCTGAGGTTGGTTGAAAGATGATGTGATGCAACTCATGCAAGTATATGTTTTGAAAAAGTTTTGGTGTACTCTTTTTTAACTTATTTTCTTGTGTTAAGTATTTTGTAAAGTATTTGCATATCATTTAGACATGTATAAGTGGAGCAGGGGTGTGGGGTAGTGAGGGATTAGGGTGAATATGAAGTATGATGGAAGGCAGTGACACAATCAATGTGAAAAGTCCATAAAACTCATTTTCCTACTTTCACTAGAGAAGTCATTTTCCTCATTTTTAACGATCATTCGTCATTCTTTCCTCAACCAAGGAACTCTCTTTCCCAAGTTGCGTTTTCTTTTTATTTCTTCAAGGGAGAAGCAATTAAATACATATGAAACAAACGTACATGTCACCATAAAGCCCACACAATAACATGGTGTGATTTATGTGAACATTTCTATGACCCAAATTTCCATTATAATGCTTTTGCATACAGTTATACAACATGAATTCTGGGCAGAAATTACAAAAATTGAAATTGAACAAAATCAGTTGCTCAAACAATGGTTCAAAGAGGAAATGGACATGCCCAGCGCGAAGGATCTTCTGTGAGGCAGTGGCCACTGATTGAGCTTGCGAAGAAAACTTGGTTTTCTCCAAAGGCAATCTGAATTAATATGCACAGGTACATCATGCAGGCCTGAAAAACATACAATGTATCCATCAGACTTCACCAACATATACAGGGGAAGAAACTTGCTTAGAAGTATAGTCATAAAACATGTGCCGTTGAACTGCAAGAAAGCAAAGGGCTGCACCCATTTTATTGAAAATAAACTTCGATATCACTCGAGCTGAAGCTTGCTAGTGTATTATTGATGCCTATCTAGGTTCGTTAGGCTGGGCCTCTCACAGAATACTAGCTGCATGGCAGTCTAAAGTAATGCCTTCTCAATCCACAAACAGTTCAGATGCTCCAGGCTCCAGCAATTCCCAAAGCATCCACCAAAACCCAAGAAAGTGTCATCGAGAGAAGTTATTCCAAATATTCTACCAAATTATTCAACTACTGCTGGCACCAGTCACCTAGAGTTAACTTATCTAGAATTGAACTAAGATGTGACATACCAAGGGCAATAACTTTAAAATTCAGTATAACGAAGAAACAGTTTTGGAGATAAGACAAACCTGACATAATCCAAATGTTCTTCCTCCCAGAAACATGGCCTGTAATGAATGCAGAATATGTGCAGAAAGCATCTAGTTATCGCATGTATTCATGAGAGCAACTGCATGTCTGTGTGACCTGGTTGAGGTAGAGGAGATTTAATTTGAGGTCTCAGCATATCCATGATAGTGGAAAAGGAGGGGCGTTTCCACGGCTCACTGCAACATCATCAAAAGTAACTTTAAGATAACACATCAAAACAATCACGATACTAAATGGCGCAAACTTGGAACAAGTAAAATGAACACACTTAGCCCAGCAAGCTTCAATAATAATCGCCACTTGAGGATTCAAGTCACTTGGAATGTCAAGCCTCTTCCTGTTAAAACCGACAGCTGCTATAACCTACAAAGTCAAATTCATTACAGCACATTTCATGCCATTTACAATAATAAAAAAGAAAAGAAAAGGGAACAGTTCGATAATCATGAGACTTGACAGATGGTCCTCTATCTGATCTTTCAAAAATCAAACTTGTAGCAGAAGCTAGAATGTACAATATCAAAGAGAAACAGTTTTAATGATCATGAAGCATTGATATTGTATCGTCTCATTTGGTCTTCCATAAATCAAACTTATTTCTACATGAACATAGGAGTCTCTAACCCGATTAAGAGAACTTCTCACAAAATTGGACACAACATAAGTGTAAAAGCTAAGTTTAACAGTTAATCCAACTAGCTAATGTAGCCTATATGGATCTTTTTTATTCTATTGTGTTTATTCTTACATAAGCTTGTATTGATCTTTTGAGACAACTTTTCTTCGTGTGCTTGTGCCCTTTTATCGCCTTCAACCTGCATATTGCCGCACCTACAGACTGGTGCATATGGAGGTCTACAAGAACATGAGGGAACTGACTTCTTATATTGATATACTCTTTAAAGGTTTTTGATATTCATAATCCATTTGTTCTGTCTTTTAATTTTACAGCTCTTTACACACTTCTCTAATCGAGCTCCCCAAGTCCTAAGCCCCTAAAATGCACCAAAGACTTCTCTTTACTTTCATAATGCAACTTGTCATTTACTTCCCACAATATCTACATCAGCTTCCAACTCCCATTCACCTTCCTTCTATGGCCTCTAGTCCCATGGGATCTCTTCGACCAAGGTTATCCTACTATCTATATTCCCAAATTTTCGTTTTAGTTTTCTTGTCTAATTCTATTTGTAGTACATAGACACTCATGATGTTGAGTGCATACTTTTCCTACAATAAACTTAATGAGATAATCATATCGCTAATTTTCTTTTTCTTTTTTTGATAAAGATAATGTTGTATTCATCAGCATTAAGGATATGCTGGAGACCTCCAAAAATTGGTTTCCAACAAAAGAAAAAACAAAAAAGGCTAATAGATTACAAAGTGCCTATAAAATCCAAAATTTGTGCAGCTTCTTCTATCCCTTCCTCTTTACACCAAAAATAAAAAGTAGTCAAGCAGTTCCATTTGACTTTCTCTATTGAATTAGCTTTGTTATCATAGCATCTACTATTTCTTTCTTTCCAAATACACCACCAAATGCATGATGGTATTATACTCCACCACTTTTTCTTAGATTTTCTCCCCCCTCTGCTGATCCAGCAACTAAGTAGATCTGCTGTATGCTCAGGCATAATCCATTCTGTATGTGTTAGTCCCAAAAAAAGGTTCCACAATTGTGTTGTCACTTTGCAATGGAGGAACAAATGGTTGTTGGTTTCCTCAGTCTCATTACAGAGAGAGCACCAAGAAGCAATATAGAAACCCCTCCTTTTCAATTTCTCATGAGTGGAGCATGCTCTTCTGGCAACCAACCAGGAGAAACACTTTACCTTGGTTGGCACCTTGTTCCTCCAAATCTGCTTCCAAGGGCCAAGTTTACCGCCTGGATACTCATTCACCTCCTTAATATATAGCTTATTAACAGAAAGGCTTCCATCTCTAGAGTGTTTCCATATGATAGAATCTTTTTCTGCTGATAACCCATTAAAACCATTGAGAACATGTAATAGCTCAGCCACTCTCCCAATCTCCCAGTCATTTAAATGCCTTCTAAACACAATATTCCATCCATGAATAGACCATACCTCAGCCACTGTTTCTTCCAGATTGGTACACAAGGAAAATAGGTCAGGAAATAAGCCCATCAGTGCCTCATTTCCATTCCAATTCTCTTTACTTCTACAACTTCACTTTAAATCCTAATACTGCAATGAGTCCCACTTGCTTCCCAGTTTTATCCCACAATACCACAATTTATAACATATGTTGCCAATCTCTCTAGGTTTCCCCATCCACCTTTTTTTTTAACTGACAAGTATTACTGATGTCACTAGCACTAAGAAAGTGTTGTGATTACATCCAGAGAGAGAAAAAGAAAGGTGAACCCTGGCCATCTATACAAAATATCTATGAACTGTAACAGGGTTTCAGCATCCTCAACTACATCCATTTTACACCAGGAAGAGACCATAAAATACAATCAGATTAAACTTTCCAACTTGAGCTCTTTAGCCCCTAACATCTTCTATTCCTCTCCTTCCAGATACTCCACCACATGCTAGCAGAGCTGGATCTAGTTGCTTTCCCATCAAACAAGTCTATTCCAACTACCTATTTGAATCCTACTCTCTTGAATTAGCTTCTTCTTCCCCATCCTCTAACACGCGACAAGCTTTTTCTATCTAGCACCACATTCATGCGTCAATGTGGTCGGACTAATTTCTTTAGTCACACCTGTATATGGTGTGGGAAACCTTGCTTATTGCTCTCACTTTCTGTTTAATCAAAAATATTTGCTCTCACGGTCTCATTTAAGGGGGAGATGTGCTGAAACCCCTAGCTCATTTAACACATACCCCAGTGCTCATACAGCACGTGTCTGGATAAGCAGGCATTACAAATATAGTAGATGATTCATCATACTTGTACTACTTTTATGCTGGTCATCAACTTCACCGCAACTTCCATAGTTCTCTTCTTAAATATTATCTTGACAAACTGTATACATATATGTTGCACAAAATATGAACTATTAAAAGACTACACAAGAAGCAAAATAAAACCTACACAGAAATAGAAAGTAGCATCCCTGGAACTCTTCCATTCAATGGCTCATGAATGCCTAGCTTTCTACACTAGCTACATGAAGAAGAGAGGTACATGACGTAGAGCAAATTGAAAAGACTCTTCCTGGAATGGCTCATCCCAACTTGTGGTGCCCTAATTCCTGGCAGAACCATATGAGACCGACTCATTTTCACATCCCAAGAGATAGCTTTTGGTCCTTTTAGTTGATATATTAATTATTCACCTCTAGATTGCATTGTTTAAATCGTCATTTTTACCTAAAATACTCTTTAACATTAAAATACTTCAAACTAACAAATACAAACCTGTGGTGGGTTCAATTTATTCCATGGTTGTTGAAGTGTTGCCAGCTCCCACAAAATGACACCAAAGCTGTATACATCAGATTTCTCATTTGATGGTTCATCACGAATAACTTCAGGTGCCATCCATTCCGGCTGTCACAATAAGCACCAAATCATTTTTTTCCCCAATTCAATCATCAAGAAACAAGTCAAAGATCAACAGAACATAAAGGCACCAGAGTCGAATCAAGAATTTACAGTTCCGGCAGCAGTCTTCGATGAAAGGAATGTATTCGCTTTGAAACGAGAAAGACCAAAATCACAGATCTGATGAAGACATTAGACAAGAGAAAACATTTAGTGCCTTTTACTGAACAAAGAGAAAAATAGCTTCATATATTATTTTTAATATTCTGGCCAAACTCGAGAGTAAATTATTATGTTAACTTGCAACATTTCTCTCATCATTAAGCATCAATCGCAACTAAAAGTAGAGGTAATATTAGACATAGTCACACTACATTATAGATACTGCTGAGCTATAAAGGACAGAGCCTTCTTAAATCACGGACATTCCAAAATGCCTCCCCTCTTTCTCAAGCAAATTCTCAATCTCTCAAGAATTTTTTTTAAAAAAAATCTTTTTTCGGTTGGGTTTGAAAAGTCAAATTGAATGATCAAGAAATTATTATTTTTCCCTCAATGGTCCAAGTTGATTAAAAGGAAGAGGACCACACGTATTTCCAGAGTAAGAGGAGACACATCTACTCTAAATATTTCCTGTTAAGAAAGAAATTAATGCACCAAGAGGTTGAAAAAAGAGGAGAAGATATGTTATGGAAAAACATAAGAAGAAAATTTGAAAGACAAACTAAACCAGAAATAGATTCTTCCTTCTCATATTGACTACTAAATTTCTTGAAACATGCTGGATTCATGGCAGTTGAAAAAAGCACTCTATAGATGGCATATATCTAGAAGATCACAAAGAAAGATTATGGACCAAACTTTCTCCAAAATGTCAAATAAAGTATAATGATTTTTCCCTTTTTCACAGAATTTTCAAGATAATCCCCTCTCCTCGGAAAATAACTCATTTCATGGAATGCAAAGTTAACTTTCATCAGAGAAAGCTGATAAATACTTGCAGGTTCACCACTTGCTTTATGTTCTTCAGCAAGTTTGATTAGGTTAGAAAGATTCTGAAACTACAACTTCTATATGTTTCTCTTGACCCTTGGGAAAATGTCTGAGGAAGTTGGGATTGAAGATGCCTCTCAAATGAAAAAAAATGCCCTATCCAGGATGATGCTTCCTTCAGATTTGACTACTCTGACAACCAAGTCTGAGAATACATCAATCATGACAAAGAGGATTGAACCTTTATGCTTGCTAAAGAAGCTTACTCTCACCTTCACTGTATATTTTTTGTCCACTAGAAGATTTGGAGATTTTAAATCTCGGTGCACAATGGGAGGATTGCGTTTGTGAAGATAATTCATCCCATTTGCCTGCACGGGATCATATTAAGCAATCAGCCCCAGTTGAAAAAGTAAAATGAGAAAGAAGAGGAAAGTAGGACACATTTATCAATACCACATCGTAAGCCATACACAGCCGACGCCTTTCATCCAACACCTCTCTCGCACCAGGTTTATGAAGAAGTCTATATAAGCTACCTCTGAAATACATGATAACATGGCAACCAGTCAGCCAAATTGGGAAAAACATAGTGCTTTCTCTAATAACCTGAAGAGAGAAATAGGCTAAGACCTCGATAAATATTCTGTGACTATGGACAAATTTGGTGGCTGAATGACAGCACCCATAAAAAGTACAATATTTGGATGTCGCAACCGCTTCATAATTGCAACCTAGGACAACCAAAGAAATAACAGAATTAGAAGAGTGTAGAAGGAATACAAATAACAAAACTGATGTCCACAGATCCTCAATCTCTTTACATTCTGGTCCCTTTTTAGTTCTTCCTGATTGCTAGTCGGAAGTTGGGGGAGAAAGTACAGACTTACCTCCCTCAAAAATTCCTTGAATCTCTCTGCATGAAAATCTTGTTCCATGAGAATCTTCACGGCAACATCCTAAATGATACAAACTTCCATGAGATGCAATCAGGAAGGAATAAGACCAACGTAATATAGCAGGCTTCACATGGTTGTATCTCCACTAGACATAAAATAGACTACCCCTCCTCCCCAACATAAAAAAAGCAAAAATCTGAAAGAGGATAAAAAAAAAAACAAAGCCAGTAAAAAATATTTGAGAGGGAGCTTCAGAGCTAACTCGTTTAAACTACCATAAAAATATGGTTCCCCCACACCCCCCCCCCCCCCCCAC
>NW_006238934.1:2546256-2561127 GCF_000226075.1 Solanum tuberosum | reverse complement strand
CACCCCCCCCCCCCCCAAAAAAAAGTACAATAGAGATGAAAAAATTCACATTGCAAAAATGTATCTCCAAAGTAAAAGATACGTTGAGATATTTTTCAGAAAGAAGATTTCCAAAAACTGAAATCTAAATGGATAAGTATCTTACAGAACCATGCCAATCACCACGGTGAACAGTACCAAAAGACCCTGAAAATAGACAAACTGTGTTAGCTAAATCAAATGAGAATGTTATGGTACTATAGAATCCCAATATAATGTGTCCCCTCAAGGGATAAAAAACATCAGAACATAACTGACAATTAACCAAGCAACCACAGCTCACACTATTCAGATGGCTAAAATCCAGGAGACATAGATTACCTGCCCCGATTTTCTCCATCAGAACCAGATCATTCCATGGAATATTGAACTCTTCTACATCGAGAGCAAGTTCTTCACTTGGTATAGCAGAAACGACATGACCTCCTCCAGCAAGAAACCTAGTATCTTTTACTGTATCTGCTCGTGTCATCAATGGTTGAGCATCTTCCTGTAATGGAGGGACATGCTTCAAAAGAACCAGGTCCTTGTCCATGTTCACTGGATTTAACATACTTGGAGGATTATACATTTTAGAAAGTTGAGATTCTTTGTCTCGTCCCTTTTTCCATGCATTTAATGGAGGCAGAGGTAACTGAGAAATTTCATCACGATTACTTGAACTAGAGACTGCATTGTTTCTGTCCATGCTACTTCTGTCTGATTGTCCTGCATCTCCATCAGCTGCAGCTCCTGCATCAAATACTAATCATTATGAATCCCTGAAACAGGACTAGATGGATCTAGTATTCACTAACAAAACTGAAGAGAAATCGTCCAAAAACAAAATAGTAGTAATATTTATTTGCACAAGTTAAAAAAAAAGATTTCATACTTTCTTGTACTTACTTTCCTAGATAAAGGTCAAGGTAGAGCACTAGTGTGATTAATTTGCCTTTGCATACTAAAACTTTAGGTTGTCCCAGAAAAAAAGAAGGAAGATGTGAAGTATGTAAATATACATGTATATATGCTGATGCATTTCCAAATGTTGATCGAATTCTCTACAAACAAAACTCAACACTCAGTAGATAGGACTTGTGGAGGTGGGAAGCAAGGATAGATGGAGTTTTTCCATTTAAAATCATACTACCACAAGCTTTTGATGAGGAAGGATGGGCTTCCTGCATGTATTAGTTTGGATTCCTAGCACACGTAAAAAGGTGTGCTTCGCTTGGTTGGCAGCAAGGGAGCAGTTCTGACCTCTGGAAACTTGAGGAAGAAGAGGATCACATATGTTAGCTAGTGCTTTATGTGCAGATGTTCAAGAGAAAATGTGGACCACCTCTTATTGCATTGTCAGGTAGATGCACGATTATGGGTTGTCTGGAACTAGCTCGAGGTGTACCTTTCAATATGTTAAAGATGAACATAGTATGTTAGAGTTCATAGATTCACTACAGGAATAGATGCTTATTCTGGTGAGAACCTTCTTTTTGTTTTTGTACAGAAGGGTTTCACACTTCGTAATTATCCAGGCACCGGCTTAGTACCAGGTTTCTAATTTTATTCTATAATATACACCACTTTACCTGTTCCAAAAAAAAAAAAAACTTGAAACTCTGGATTGCCAATGTAATCAATTGTGTTTTAAGACATTACAGTGTTGAATAAAGTTATAAGCAAGCTGAAAGTATACTCCATTCAAGTAAGACAAATAACTACACATACTACCAAACTTTTCAGGAGATTCTAAAAAGTTCGACAGATTATCAGATTCCAAATACTTTTGAACCAAAATAAAAGGAAACTTGGGACAAGGGAGTATTTTGGTGGAATGCAGCATGCTAGACTGAAGCAATTTTAAAATTGTGTATGAACCTGAATATCTCTCAACATATCATGGCAAAGGCCAAGTAAGATGTTGGGAAAGGACAATTCAAAACAAACACCAACGATGCATTTTTTAAGCAGTTAAAGAGTTAGATAATCACCAGCTGAAGAATCATCAAACAGTAGATTAAGTGATTGACTATCCAAGAAATACTGTTTGGCCAATGACCTCAAATCAATTGTAGGCTCAACTTGTCTGTATCTCGGAAAGCGCAAAGGTGAAGGGATTAAGATGGAAGATGGACCATTCAGCAAGGAATCTGGTTCGCTTAATACTCCAGGCTTACCGATCAAATCAACCAGGTACTCCCTGTATGGTCAAGAGTTACATGTCAATACTAGCACTCCTTCCTAATATGAGGCTAACCAGGTAGCACACAAATGTTTAGCATATTTTAAGACTATATATGTCTATCATGTAAACTGAATCCAGCAGAAAAGCTCAACAGATGAAGATAACAGACATATCCAGTTACTAATCTAATTCCAACTTAAAGTAGCACTGTAGCAGTGAGAAAAATATTTTCCTGTTATTCACTACACCATCTGCTTTGGATATCTGATTCTACTTGCTTCTAGTACTTTGGTTCTTCTTATCTGCATTTGGGGCTGCACGGAAGAAGAGAAGGATCTTCTTTGCATTGGAATTTGGATCATGATTTAGAATCTGAGTGATTAAGACCGTATGACAAATTAAGGTACATTCCCTATCTCATCAACAGTGGATCAGTTTTTTCAAGATACTTTTAAAAAATTCAATCTCTGCATATTAGTAAGAACTACCATTCCACTCAAATATCTTAATTTCAAATTTCTAAGAATGCTGCAGCAGGTACTAAGAGAAGCAAACTTCTGCTAGCGACTGAATCTCTAAAGATATATTTTATCACATCAGAAAGGTCACATATTAGTTATTACAATAAGAAATTTTGCCATAGTCATTTTCAGTATATATATTGAACGGCTTTTTTTGAAAAATAAATCATATTTTGAATTTCTTGTTCTTCACCAGCTTTACGAAACCAAAGAAAACATTCAAAAAAAGAAAAATTGGAAGTTGTGCATAGCATAAATAAAATACCAGGTGAAAGAAGGCAGAAAGCATATATACAATGTTATCAGCAGACACATAATAGCAGTAGGAAAGTAAATCTTGATCATTTCATACAATATATATGAGGGGTATCAGTTTTCCAAATAAAAGTAAGTGGTAGCATCAATTACCATCCGTTTAAGGACTCAACACACCATCCCCAAAACTATACTTATCTAGGACAAAGGTATCCAAAAGGTGAAGTATTCTTTCCCACTTTATATCCTAGTAAGATTTCTTTTCAAATGAACCAAAGATTATAATACACATCATATGTAATCTGAACGTTTACCTGTCACGTTCAAATTGAACAAGACATGAGGAAGCATCAGAGCTATTACAATATTTACATCCCTTGGCAATTCGACATGGTAAATCAATGATGTCAGCTAGCACCTGTAATGATTACATAGATGTTAATGATAAAACATTAACCTTGTACACGACATCCAAGCTAAGACACTATGGATTGCAAACAATATTCACTCTAAGCGCAGAATAAATAGAAAATAAATACAATATCAGTAAGGTTTCTATTTAGTGATAAATACACCATTAGTCTGATTTTTATCCTTAATTTTTCCTTTACAAATTAGATATACTGACTTATACCAGAACCAACTAAACAGGTACATACTTTAAAAAGCAAAGCACGATGCCTGCAAAGCCCAACAGACAGGCTACCAATGGGAAGCACGATAGTTCCAAGACGATGCTTCAGGTCATCACTGCACCCCTTTGACATGGAAACCAACTCCTCTTCTCCAGCAGGAGCTGCACCCCTTTATAGAGAGAATAAAGCTAATTACAAAAAGAAAAAGGAAAAAGGTGGGTCTGTTGGAGCTTCTAAGAAAAAGCTTTCAGTACTCACCCCATATGATCGCAAACCAACTTGGCAAGCTGATCAACAGCTTCTTTTGTGGTGATGCAACTAGGGGATATGCTATGAATTCTATTCTGCAGTTCCTTCAAGCTGAGATCATTACACTGATCAATTAAAATCACTTCAACAGATGGTGCTTTAGAGGGATCAACTGCCTTCAATGATTCAATTGATGGGATACGGCCACTTTCTTGCAGAACTGAGCAGAGAGCCCAAACATATGGGTCCATCCCATAAATCCAATAAAATCCATCAGGGACTTTGTCAAAGTACGACATACATCCATTTATCTGGCATAAAATAAAGAGACCAGAGCACTTTATCAAAAAAAAAAAACTTTATCAAAATAAAGAGACCAGAGCAAAAAAATGACATTAGGAATGATGACCTGGAAAATCTGGAGACTGTCTCAACTCTCAATTGAGAATGAGAAGAGATCTGTAAGATCATAAAATGATAAAACACAATAGAAAGGCAACATCTAGTCAATGGGTGAGTATGACTACATTCCAAAAATCATCAAGGTAGTATGAAGTAGCTCCTATTCCCACAAAACATGAAATTAATAGAAGAATATGTGATCAAACTTCTTTTTTTATCATATCATTTTCTAGGGTCTTGCAGAAACAAGGAAGAAGCTTGTCAGTGCCGAGATCACATTTTGACTACGAGAAAGGCTTAAAACTTTTGAGGTAGTGTAAACAGCTCAGCCTCATTGTATTTGACAACAACGAAAGGAGAAATAGGAAAGTAGAAAGAAGAATAGGGGTGATCGAGATTAGCACTTAAAAAAGTTTGACTCACTCCATTCCCCTACGGCCCTACCCAAGAGGCAAGAGCCCATCAGTTGTCCATTCCCACTTCGCTCCTTTAGTGACTTGACCCCCAACCTTAAGGGATGGGGTCTGACAACTGAGAATTTATGGAAGAGCAGAATTCCATGTGTTTGGCTAGTTGTAAATAGCCCCAGGACTATAGGACTATGGAACATGTGATTAATATTTCTATTCAGCGGACAAGGTTATTGGCAAGAAATTATTGAATCCATCGGTTGGGCTCATAATTAATAAAAAGTTGCTCCTGCTACTCAGCCGAGAGCCTTGAGCATTATACAAGGACTTGTTGTAGGAGTAACCCATTACCTACTGGGTGGAATTGCCACAACATGCGCATTTTTCTTAGCAAGAATTATTGTAGTAGGATAAGGGCTAGGAGGATTTGAAAAAAAATTATGGCACTACGATTCGTAAAATAAGCTTTTTATTTTGTGGAGTTTCATGTGTAAAAGATCGGCAAGACATGAATCACTTTCTTTCATATCGTCAAATAACTCCCCCTTTTGGTGGAAAATACTGTGTTGATTTGGTCTTCAATGGGTGATGTCAATTGTCAGGCATTGTCAAAGAAGCATTGTTTAGCTGGACCTTTATAAGACGGAAGAGAAGACGAAAGGTATGGATTGTTGCTCCACTTACTCTTATGTGGACGGTATAAAGAGAGAAATAGGAGAGCATTTGATAGAGTAGAGAAGAACTTTGTTCACTTGATAATAGTCCTTATCCCTTATTTCATGCACCCACGAGGTCCTTGTTATATTTTTGTAAGGTTCTACTTTTGGTATACTTCTTGTATATTGGTATTTTTGTCCATTATTAATAAAAATTTATTACAACAACAACAAACCCAGTGAAATACCACAAGTGAGGTTTGGGAGGTTAGAGTGTATGCAAATCTTACTCATACCTCATAGGGGCAGAGAGGTTGTTTCAGGAGGAGACTCAACTAGAGTACAACAAATTAAAGTAGGAAAAGGAAAAGCACTGAAGAAAATTCTCAAAAAAAAAAAGCACTGAAGAAACCATAGCAACTAATAAGGAATCATTAACAATAACAAAATAGTGCGATAACAGAAACCCAATAAATAATAGATGATGCTAGAAATCAAAATCAAGACTCTACAAGAATAATTAATAAAATTTTATCATGATAAAAAAAGGATGGGTCTGGTTGTAACACAATGAATATACTTTGGGTCTAACTCACCCCAAAAGCTAGTTTATGATGTGACAATTGTCCAAAACCATATAGAGAGACTTTAATATAAAATACTCAATCAACGTGGGACTCTAACAAAGGATCCACCAATCACAATATATAATAATTATGCGTGTATTTGCATTTGAAAAGCACATTCATTCCTCACTTAATCGCCTACTTTATGCATGGAGACATTTATAGTCTAAACCAAATCCTAAACTGAGTTATTTTGTTGTCCTGCATAGGTTGTCTAAGAATTTCTTAAAGAGTTTAAAAAGGTCCCAGATAATTCCACTTAATGTCAAAAAAATTTAGGTTGGATGATCAATTTTTTGATATGACATATCAGAGCCAACATTTGGAACGCCCATCCTAACACCCATATGACCATATTGTAGATCATGTGTGGGATTATATATAGTCATTAGTTGTTCTACGTGATTATAAAGGTGTTGACCATTTCACCTATTACCTTAAGTTTTGGGTTGGAAACTCAAAGCCTCTCACAATCCACCACTTAATCAGCTAAGACATTGTAATCAGATGTGGATCCAGGATTGAACTTTATGAGTTTGAGTTCACAATTATATCGATTGAGTAAGTTCAAAGTCTACTATTTGTACTTATAAAATGAATTTTTAAAGCATACACCAGTTTGAACCAACTAGCTTCTACACTACACCCTTCAATGTTGGTAAAGTTGAAAATCATTGCTAAACAATTACTCTTAATTCTCTCTTTTACCAATATGAAATGATCAAAGGGTTCCTAAATCATACAAACGTCAAGCAATAAATGCCATACCCACAATCGATGTGACATTGTTTCCGCTGATGCAGTAGAATCTGAGTCTCGGGATGCCAATACATCAGTCACAGGATCCAAGAAGTTTGGACTATCAGCACAGGTTGCTTCTGAAGAGAGCCTTATTGCCAAAGCTAACTGCAGCTGATAACTCTCTTCCGTCTGCTGCGCCCAGCTCCTTGCCACCGACGAGCCGCAGCCGTCATTCTTATTCCCAAAGGAGGTCCCCACGTAGTTCTCCCCAGACAGCGAGCTACCACCGAAGCTACCCTCGCTTGATTGCCTCTGCGACCCGATCGAACTAGGTACCAGAAATGATCCGACCCGGTTCTGTGATTGTATCATGCGGTGATCAATCAAGTCCCAATCAAATACTTTACCTCTGTTCTTCTCGAGGGAATTAGACTCGCCGTACGGCGTTACACCAGCTCCGGCAGAGAACTTCGGCGCCGGCGGCTGGAAAAAATTATCATCAGGAATTTGATTCAACAAAGTATAACTCGATCGTCTACCAGACATTTCCCTGTATAAAATGTTCAATTACCAACTGCCATTACTCTGTAACTGTGCAATTTTCAGCTCAAACAACGCCTCTCTCTCTAACTTTTCTCACACTAAGAAAGAGGAAGGAGAAAATGGATGTATTTGTAATATTCTGAGAATTTTTGAGGTGTAAAAAAGTAAAGTAGAATTGTGGGCTTTACTTAATTAATTATAGCAAGTGGGGCTGTTTGGTCATGAGGCGGAAAGATGCATAGAATTCTGTGCGTGAAACGTGAAGGTTTCCGGCTTCTGACCTTTTACTTGTTTTTTCCTCTTCTGGTGAGCTGAACTTAACCCATGACTTTTAGCCTCTACGTAGACAAACGCATGCTCTACTACTCCATCTGCTTCATTTTACGTGACCTCGATAATAAAATGTATGGTATATATAAATAGATTTTTTAATTTAATCTCATTTATATTTATGTTCTTTAGTTTTGATAAAGCACAAGTAGACGTTTAAACTTATATAAAGTTGAACTAGTATACACATGAGTCATATATGTCATACTACATTTAGGGGTTGTTTGGTACAAAAATTAATAACGCAAGGATTAGTAATTCAGGGATTAGTAGTGCAGGAATTAGTAATGCAGAGTTTATTTTTATCAAGTGTTTGGTTCATTATTTCTCACCTCATCTTGTGTTTAGATTAAAACTTTATAAAAAGTTTCTTTCCAATTATACCCTTGAATTATTATGTAATTGGGTCAAGGTAGATAATTATCGGACAATATTATTATTTTATGGCCTTTCTAACTAGCTATGAGAAGAACAATTTTGTTGTCATGTTTGCTATATTTTCACTTGAATTATTTGAGGATAAATAATTGTCATCTTAATAAATTGATCACTCACAAAATGTCATTTTTAAAATTTTAAAAAATGAATCATCTACTTTTAAAATTGACAAGGCGATCAACAATGATAAAATTGAATAAATCATCTACATTTACACATAAAAATTGCAAGTTGTAATTTTATGTATGTAATTTTTAAAATTGTTCAAAATATAAATAATTAGAAAACCACACAAATATATATATATATATATATATATGTATACACACACATTCAATTAAGATCACAAACGTCATATACAAATAAACAACTCACCTTTCAAATTTGTATTTGATTTATTTAGTAACAAACAACTCTCTCTAAATAATTTGTAAGCTAATTTATTTAAATAAATTTACTAGTACAAATATAAATCATAAAATCAAGAAAATAAACAAAATAATTAAAATGATTTGAGGGATATTTTTGTCTTTACATAGACTTATCCCATGGTATTATATTCTATGTATTACTAATACCTCCAATTGGAAGGTATTATTAATACATCATATAATACCATGTAGGAGGTATAACTAATTCATGGATTAGTTATACATAGGCTCAAATTCCTACCAAACATAGTACTAAATAATACCTTACATAATACATGGACTATTTCTTCTAATGTGGCCTACCAAACGACCCCTTAAGACACAAATTGTCAAATAGGGTACTATGTAAGAGTGTGTCTATTTGTTCAACTTTATACAAATTTAAATGTTTAATTCTACACACCCAAAATTGAAGGGTATAAATATGAGTTAAGACCAAGTTAAACGGCATATTATTATTATTATTATTATTTGGGAAAAGGGTAAAAAAAATGTCTTTAAATTGTGTGAAATGAACAAAAATGTCCTTAATTATAGGTTGGCTCAAAAATGTTCTTGTCGTTAATACTTTGGTTCAAAAATGTACTTGCAGTCATTACTTTGGTCCAGAAATGCCCCTATATTTACTAACATGGTAAAAAAAATGTTATTTTCTGAATAAATATATTATTTCTTTTCTTTTTAAACACGTCTTCTTCCTAATTAAAATATTATTGAAGAACCCTATTCTTGGACAAGTAATTAGGAACAGATTGAGTAATTATATATTATCATGACAGTCACCGACCACTATTGATAATCACCATCATCTGTCACCACTATATGTCACTAACAATTGCTATTAGTCAGACTACCATTCCTATCAGTATCACTATCAATTATCATTATATGTTACCAACAATTGTTATTAGTCATACTATTATTATTATTACTACGATCCACCACATTCTCAATCCATCATCACCTCTCACATATAATCACTATTGTTAGATACGATTTATGTTGACCACAATCCACAATCATTACTGTTGCTCCCAATTGCACACGCAAGTGTACGTGGTCGCTCAAGTAATATAGTGGCTCTTAAAAGAATCAGATTATCGAACCCAAAGGACTTGTCAATTAACGATTTTTACTAAATTATATTGGTCTAATTATTTATTTAAGAGTATCAAAAGAAAAGAATGCAAGAACAAAATAATAAAATTATTTACAATAGTTGAAAAATCTCAGGGCTGCAGCATGTAATGAATCTCATGTATCATATTCTTGGCTTAGAACTAATTTTAGTTGTCTAGTGTTGGGTTTAGCAAGGTGTGAATGGGAAATAAAAAAGAGAAAATGGAAAGAGGAAAAACCAATGAAAGTGGGGGAACCAATTTTGGAAGGAAAATGAAAAGACATTGCAAATTGCAAATGAAAAGTCATTTTTACCATATTGGTAGAAGAAAGGAAATTGTTGTCCTTATATTAGGAAACACTTCCTTTAGTTCTTAAAGGGTTAAGAAGAAAGTGCCCCCTCGCGCCGTCGTCGTCGCTCGCTCGGCTTCGGCTTCGGCTTCGAATTTGGCAAATGATGTGACAAAATTTATTTAATCAATCTTGTTAATTCATTTCTTTTCTCTTATAAATTAATTCAGAATGTTAGTTAAATAACATAATTAATTTGGCGCAACGAAATTTATTTGAATTTCATATGCAACGGTAATAACGTTCTGAAGGGACCTATCCCTTCCGAAAAGTCGTTATTTTTCCCAAAAGACACAACGTTTTAGAAAAAATGGGTCTAAACATAATTGTCTGAATAGACGCATTCCTTGCTGTAAATGGCTATAAATAGATATGTTTTTTCTGGTTTTCAACACTGAAAATTTTTCCTCTCTGCATACATTTTCTTACATAAACAAAATTGTCGATCGACTGAATCTGTGTGTGCTCTTGTTGCTGTTCTTGCGTTCGCTGAAGTTATTGAAGTTTGAGGTACCGCTACTTCTTTAACAGGTTAATCCGTTTTATCTTGGGAAGAATTAATCTGCAACCTCGGGTACAGTGAGGGGATTAATTTTCTTAAGGAAACACAGTGGTTTTTGTGGACTCGGATTAAAATCATTCTGTCTATTTCATCTACTTTCTGTTTCTGTATTTTTGACTATCCTGAATACAGAAGATAACAATCTTAAGAAACAGAAAGTAGATGAAATAGACAGAATGATTTTAATCCGAGTCCACAGAAACCATTGTGTTTCCTTAAGAAATTAAATCCCATCACTGTACCCGAGGTTCCAGATTAATTCCTCCCAAGATAAAATGGATTAACCTGTTAAAGAAATAGCGGTACCTCAAACTTCAATAACTTCAGCGAATGCAAGAACAGCAACAAGAGCACACACAAACTCAGTTGATCGACAATTTTGTTTATGTAAGAAAATGTATGCAGAGAGGAAAAAATTTTAGTGTTGAAAACCGGAAAAAGCATTTCTATTTATAGCCATTTACAGCAGGAATGCGTCTGTTCAGACAATTCTGTTCAGACCCATTTTTTCTAGAACGTCGTGTCTTTTGGAGAAAATAACGACTTTTCGGAAGGGACAGGTCCCTTCAGAACGTTATTACCGTTGCATATGAAATTCAAATAAATTTCGTTGCGCCAAATTAATTATGTTATTTAACTAACATTCTGAATTAATTTATAAGAGAAAAGAAATGAATTAACAAGATTGATTAATATTATCAATCACATCATTTGCCAAATCCAAAAATCCAAATCCAAATTCGAAGTCGAGGCCGAGGCCGAGCGAGCGAGCGACGACGACGGCGCGAGGGGGCACCTTCTTCTTAACCCTTTAAGAACTAAAGGAAGTGTTTCCTAATATAAGGACAACAATTTCCTTTCTTCTACCAATATGGTAAAAATGATTTTTCATTTGCACTTTGCAATGTCTTTTCATTTTCCCTCCAAAATTGGTTCCCCCACTTTCATTGGTTCTTCCTCTTTCCATTTTCTCTTTTTTATTTCTCATTCACACCTTGCTAAACCCAACAGTCTCGGTTAATAAGTGGTTAGAGAACTGGCCTTATCGGATTCTCTTTGAAGCGGCTTACACTTCACACTTACATAGGTGGTTTCTAACTGTGTTATCCCGTAGATACACTATTTGATATACCCTGTATCAAACTTAGAAACCATTAAAAAGTCCTTATGCCTTTATCCTGGTTACTGAACATTGTCTCATCATGAGAATGGACCATAAAATAAGTTTTGACAATGTTGAACCGTCATCTATGACTTTGTTTGATCTTCTTGAACCTAGATCTTGGTATCTCCAGTCTTCTAGGTAGAGTTATCGTCATGATGACTTGTTCTCGGCCATAGTCCTATTCTCGTCGATGATCTCTCAACTCGCTCTCTAGTTAGGCCTTTTGTAAGTGGATCCGACACATTATCCTTTGACTTTACATAGTCAATTGTGATAATTCCACTAGAGAGTAGTTGTCTAACAGAGTTATGTCTTCGTCTTATGTGACGAGACTTTCCGTTATACATAACTCTTCCAGCCCTTCTTATTGCATCTTGGCTATCGCAGTGTATGCATATATGGGCCATTGGTTTGGGCCAAAATGGGATATCTTCTAAGAAATTCCGGAGCCATTCAGCTTCTTCACCTGCCTTGTCTAAGGCGATGAATTCTGACTCCATTGTAGAGCGAGCTATACATGTTTGTTTGGATGATTTCCAAGATATTGCTCCTCTACCAATAGTGAAAACATATCCACTCGTGGATTTGGTTTCAGTTGACCCAGTAATCCAATTTGCATCACTATATCCTTCAAGAACTGCTGGATATTTGTTGTAATGCAAAGCATAGTTTTGAGTGTCTTCTAAGTACCCCAAAACTCTCTTCATTGCCAACCAATGATTTTGATTGGGATTACTTGTGTATCGACTCAGTTTACTTATAGCGCAGGCTATGTCTGGTCGTGTACAATGCATGACATAGATCAAACTTCCCAATACTCTGGTGTAATCCAATTGAGACTGACTTTCACCTTTATTCTTAGCAAAATTAAGGTTCACATCAATTGGGGTCTTTGCCTTTTTGAAATTCAAATACTTGAACTTTTCAAGTACTTTTTGAATATAATGAGATTGAGACAATGCTAGACTGTTAGGAGTTTTGTGAATCTTTATTCCCAATATCAAATCGGCTACTCCTAGATATTTCATATCAAACTTACTAGCAAGCATACGCTTAGTAGCTTTTATATTGGCAATGTCCTTACTCATTATTAGCATGTCATCCACATATAGGCATACAATGACTTCCTGATCCGTAATGTCTTTAATGTAAGCACATTTATCACACTCATTGATCTTAAATCCATTTGACAGCATGGTTTGATCAAACTGTGCATGCCATTGTTTCGATGCTTGTTTTAGTCCATAAAGTGATTTAACAAGTTTGCATACTTTCTTTTCTTTGCCGGGAACTACGAAGCCCTCAGACTGTTCCATATAGATCTCTTCATCCAGCTCTTTATTTAAGAAGGCGGTTTTCACATCCATTTGATGGATTTCAAGACCGTATACTGCAGCTAGGGCAATTAACATCCGAATTGATGTAATCCTAGTCACTGGCGAGTATGTGTCAAAATAATCAAGACTTTTTTTCTATCTAAAGCCTTTGACAACAAGTCTTGCTTTATATTTGTCAATAGTTCCATCATCTTTCATTTTCTTTTTGAAGATCCATTTTGAACCCAAGGGTTTGTTCCCTGGAGGAAGATCAACCAACTCCCAGGTATGATTGCTTAAGATTGATTCAATCTCACTATTGACAGCCTCCTTCCAAGAGGTTGAGTCGCTAGACAACATTGCTTCCTTGAATGTTTGAGGCTCACTTTCAAGAAGGAATGTTACAAAATCAGATCCAAATGAAGTAGCTGTCCTTTGACGTTTACTGCGCCTTGGACTCTCTTCATTGGTTTCATTCTCTTTTGGTTCTTCTCGAGGTTATTTAGACCCTCCACTAGATGACTCAAGTCTAGTTTTATACGGATAGATATGTTCAAAAAATTCAGCATTATCTGATTCCATTACCGTATTATCATGAATATCCGGATGTTCGGACTTATGAACCAAAAATCGACATGCCTTACTATTTGTGGCATATCTAATGAATACACAATCCACAGTCTTAGGCCCTATTTTCACCCTCTTAGGTATAGAAACTTGGACCTTGCCAAGACACCCCTACACTTTGAAACATTTCAAGTTAGGTTTTCTACCTTTCCATTTCTCATATGGAATAACATGTGTCTTCGTATGAGGCACTCTATTGAGTATTCGATTTGCTGTAAGAATAGCCTCCCCCACAAGTTTTGTGGTGAACCTGAACTTATAAGTAAGGCATTCATCATTTCCTTTAAAGTTCGGTTTTTCCTTTTCGCAATTCCATTAGATTGTGGAGAGTAATGAGTAGTAGTTTGATGGATTATTCCATTTTTCCAAACATATTTCTAAAAATGGAGATTCATATTCTCCACCTCTATCACTTCTGATCATTTTGATCTTTCTATCCAACTAATTTTCAACCTCAGTTTTATATTTTGCCTAAATGCATCTATTGTTTCATCCTTACCATTTATCAAAAAGACATAGCAATATATAGTGCAATCGTCAATAAAAGTTATGAAATACTTTTTCCCACCACGTGTTGGTGTTGACTTCATGTCACAAATGTCAGTGTGAATCAGTTCTAAGGGATATGAATTCCTTGCAACAGATTTATAAGGATGCTTAGCATACTTAGATTCAACGCAAACTTGACATTTTGATTTATTGCACTCAAATTTAGGCAAAACATTTAAGTGAAACGATTTTTGCAAAGTTTTGTTATTGATGTGTCCTAAACGTTCATGCCACAAACATTTCAACTCAAGCAAGTAAGAAGAAGCATAATCTTTATTTATATCAACTGCAATTACATTGAGTTTAAAAAGGCCCTCAGTGAGGTAACCTTTTCCTACATACATCTCATTCTTACTTACTACAACTTTATCAGAAACAAATAATCCATTTTTAGTCAGAACTGGTATAGAAACTAGGTTCTTTCGCAATTTCGGAACATACGAGACCCTGTTCAAAGTCACCACCTTGCCTGATGTCATCTTTAAGAAGACCTTGCATGTTCCTTCCACCTTTGCAACAATGCAGTTTGCCATAAACAATTTCTCGTCTGTAGGTGCTGGAGTATATGATGAAAATAATTCTTTGTTGGCACAAACATGGCATGAGGCACCAGAATCTATCCACCATTCTCTTGGATTTCCAACCAAGTTGCATTCTGAAAACATTGCACAAAGATCGTCCATCTCTTTTTTGGATTCAACTAAATTTGCTTGATCCTTCTTTTTGTCCTTCTTGGGAC